>NC_056737.1:207203026-207308026 GCF_019279795.1 Protopterus annectens | reverse complement strand
CTGTATGACATATGGACAAAGCCTGACATAACTGGTGGACAGAGGCACAAATACATGGCTATACTTGAAATATTGCTGTTATACACTGAGAACATTGCTGGTGTTACAGGATTTGTTGTAACATATCGTTTCTGAGGGATACAGAGTCAGAAAAGCTAATGGATGTTATTTACAGAATGCAATCACCAGAGTATGCTACTGATTTGCCAAGGATAACACCTGTCTGGGGAACAGGCCAAACATAACAGGCTAACCTGTGGCCATTATGTGGATGGCCCTTCAGTTGAGCTATGCAGAGACAGAACTTTGTCAGACTGAAACCCATGTAGAAGTAGCATGTGCAGACAAACCCTATTAAACTAACAGTATTCCAAACATATAACAGCAATACTCACATTCTGCTCCTAAGTCTTGAACCTTCTCCAGCATTTAGTTGGCTTGTCTCCACAAGTCTTGTTGTAAGAGGTAGTAGCTCACACAACTCCAGGATGTCTTCCTCACAATTAAGGGAAAGGGCCAATGCCTGCATGGAGTGCTCAATTATAGGAGTGTGTTGCCATAACATTGGCTATTGGAAGAACTACACAGTTGCTCTGCATGCAATTAGTAAGTGGGGAACACCAAGAGGTGCACAGGCCATCACCTGGTCATGAGCATCACCAACAAAAGCCATGCTGCCACCTATTCAAACTAGCTCTATCCCTGTAGTGCACAGAGAGGCAGAGAGAGAAAGAGGGAGAGAGATAGAGAAAGAAAACAAAATATAAACTGGAAAACAGAAGACAAAAAAATAGGTAAGTGGAACATGTAAGTATGTAATTGACTGTAGTACTTGGTCTGCAATACTGGGAAATATGATTTGGAGGAATATATGTCCCAACAAGACATGCTGCACTAGTGTCCTGCTGAACAGCTGCTATGGCCATAGCATCTGTCCCACTCTGCAGTGGGTAGAGATCACAGCCATACCTCTCAACTGTACAGATCATCACAGAATGTCCAGATTTTCCTATCATAGTTTTTTGACTGTTCCTCTTGAAATCTGTACTTTTCTGTCAAATAGCTGAGGATTGAAGTCATCAAGTAATAACAAACACTTGAGTTTAAGACTCCACATCCTTAAGAATATTTATGGTAATGCAAAATGTATCATTCTACAGACTTTCTATATTTGTAATATCAATATTTGTACATAACAGGCTAACCTGTGGCCATTATGTGGATGGCCCTTCAGTTGAGCTATGCAGAGACAGAACTTTGTCAGACTGAAACCCATGTAGAAGTAGCATGTGCAGACAAACCCTATTAAACTAACAGTATTCCAAACATATAACAGCAATACTCACATTCTGCTCCTAAGTCTTGAACCTTCTCCAGCATTTAGTTGGCTTGTCTCCACAAGTCTTGTTGTAAGAGGTAGTAGCTCACACAACTCCAGGATGTCTTCCTCACAATTAAGGGAAAGGGCCAATGCCTGCATGGAGTGCTCAATTATAGGAGTGTGTTGCCTTAACATTGGCTATTGGAAGAACTACACAGCTGCTCTGCATGCAATTAGCAAGTGGGGAACACCAAGAGGTGCACAGGCCATCACCTGGTCATGAGCATCACCAACAAAAGCTATGCTGCCACCTATTCAAACTAGCTCTATCCCTGTAGTGCACAGAGAGACAGAGAGAGAAAGAGGGAGAGAGATAGAGAAAGAAAACAAAATATAAACTGGAAAACAGAAGACAAAAAAAAATAGGTAAGTGGAACATGTAAGTATGTAATTGACTGTAGTACTTGGTCTGCAATACTGGGAAATATGATTTGGAGGAATAAATGTCTCAACAAGACATGCTGTACTAGTGTCCTGCTGAACAGCTGCTATGGCCATAGCATCTGTCCCACTCTGCAGTGGGAGAGATCACAGCCATACCTCTCAACTGTACAGATCATCACAGAATGTCCAGATTTTCCTATCATAGTTTTTTGACTGTTCCTCTTGAAATCTGTACTTTTCTGTCAAATAGCTGAGGATTGAAGTCATCAAGTAATAACAAACACTTGAGTTTAAGACTCCACATCCTTAAGAATATTTATGGTAATGCAAAATGTATCATTCTACAGACTTTCTATATTTGTAACAGGAATATTTAAAGTCTGTCCCTATTTATCCCCCCTTCATTTTAGGCTTTGGCCAGATGTGATGCTCTAAGAGGTTGCAAGGTGGGATCACAGCTCAGGAGTCTGACTCACCTTGGGAAAGGACAGCTCATATATGACAACCGCTGGGGTGTCTGTCAAACAGTTATGACTGTGCCACTGCTAGGCAAGTCCTTGGGATGTTGTCCATATCCATATGTTACCTGTGAATATGAGTATGACACATTTGTCTTGTAAAGCTAAGAGACCTATATAGGGCATGTGCATACAGTTGCAGACATGTGTTGATCTGCATGTGATATATTGAATTAATCGCATTCAACTGTGCTGTGTTCTGCTGGACAATAAGCACATTTGTGACTGATAACTGTAGTCACATACACATATACCTGTGTTATGTCAGCCAAACCATTGGCAGGTCTGTGAGCAATGACATTGCAACATAACAGCCTACTTATGACTGTTGGACATCTTCCAGGTTATCAAAGTGATATCCTATGTAACGTACTAATATATGGTGCAGCTATATTAATGCAGTATCAATACTGATGTCCCATTTGTCACCCATTTATGTGTGCCATTGTCCAGATGTATTGCTATAACAGGTTGAGAAGTATGATTGAGCAGCAAGACTGTAAATACAGTGTGCCATACTAATATAGCCTGAAATGTATACCAGGTATTTCCTGAGTGCATGTATGTATGCATACGTTCAGCTGGAAGGCACAAAACTAATCACATGGGTTTCAAGCAGTCAGGTACATAGGTTATGCATGTTACACATGTCTGTAATATCAGTGTCAGTGCATACAACAGACATAAATGTGTACAGCTACTAGTTGTTGCATTGCCCTGACACTGATATGGATACTAGAGTAGGCATGATTATCAGGTAGTAATCGGAGAAGTGTCCAACTGTGTTATGACCCTCTGTACATGCCTACCACTACCAGCTATATCATCACCTATATACAGTGGATATCAGAAGTGTACACACCCCTGTCCGAATGCCAGGTTTGTCTGCTGTATGACAATCAGACCACAGAAGAGTATTTCATAATGTTTCTCATCTTGAATGTGACCCTTAACCTGTACAATTCCATTTGAAAAGCAAGCAAAGGTGTTTCTAGGGAGACGAGCAACTATTGCCAAGTGAAGATGTGCCATGAGGTTAGAGTACAAACCAAGATGAATGAATGCTGTAACCATCTCAAGAGGTGCATATACAGCATATCAGTTTAAGGGTGTGCACACCCATTCAACTGGTTTATTGTACTGATTATTATTTCCATACGTTTTCACAGACCAGATTGTTATGTTTTCAATTGAATTGTACAGGCTATAGGTCACATTAAAGGTGGGAGTTGTTTGGAAATGAGTTATTGTGGTGTCATGTTCCAATTGCACAAATACCAGGCATTGTAACAGGGGTGTGTACCCTTTATATCCACTGTAGCTATATGGACTTAGCAGTACCTGACATGTATAACCAGCCTTCATCAAGGTAGAGTAATCCCCTTTGGTGGACACTAGAAATACACAAACCACATAATAGTTTGCTATATTGGCTGTACAGAGACACATAGGTGCAGGCAACAACTTGGAAGCAAGTCCACCTCTACCTGAGCAAGCATGTACATTCACAGGTGACTTCCTGTAAGACTGACTATGACTACAAATCAGACATATGCACACGACCAAGGACAATTGCAACAGTGTCTCCACATATGTTGTCAGACTCAGAGGAAACAACAGAATTCACCCTGTACTGTGGGTAAAGAACACCTCATGCACACATGCCATGGATATAGGCAACCTGCATCAGATAGGATAGGTGGGGACATCACCACCCTGTCCACCCCAGTTGTACACGTGGATATGCACATCAACCACACTCCTCCCCTCAGCAATAGTGAGCATGTACATATTGCCTACTGATGGCAACAACAGCATATCCCCATGAGGCATAATAACATCACTGTCTGCCTCCTACATGAACTCAGGCATGTGCTCACAGCTTCATCACACACCACAGTCAAACACAGACCTGCCACCATCCACACACCATCCACATGGATGATGGCCACTGTCAACCCTCTACACAGAAATGAATGGAGAATAGAGGATTATGCAATCAAGTGTCCAACATTGGGGGGAATAATGTAGCTCAGGGCCAGGAGTGTAATGCAAACTGCTATAGTCATGATAGCTTGTAGGGTTATGGTGCAGTGTAGATTATTTGCAAGAAATATCCAATGTTGATGTGCAATTTGACAACCGTATGAGGTCCTGTGACTTTTTTCCTGCTTATGTCTTCCAGGTAACATACAGAGGGCTCACTTACCAGCATTCTCTATTGGGGAAACTGACATCAACACCCAATATATGACCGAAAATTATGCCCTGTTATTTGGACAGAGAGCAGAAGATGTGCGGGAGAGGACTGCCCTGTGGAACAGTCTGGTCCACAGGGTAAATGATGCAGGCCTGCACAGCAGAACTTATGAGCAAGTGCAGCATTGGGCCACCGACCTCATCTGCCATGCCCGTCAATGAGCTGCTGCTGTAGCGAGGGACCAGCTAGCCACAGGTGGGGACCCAGCAATCCAGCCCACACTGACACCCACCAAGGAGCTCCTCACCAACCTTGGGGCACCCATCCAACATACAAACCATGAAGCTGAGGAAAACATCATGGAGGTGGATTGCACACACACACACACACACACACACACACACACACACACACACACACACACACACACACACACACACTGAATGAGGAGCATGCAGGTAAGGGCCCAGTGGGATTAGTACACTAATGTATCAGACATACATGTATCTGTATTGTATCTAGATCCATGTGTCAGGTCCGATTGCAGTTGTGGATAGAGTTTTCTAATGCACATAGGTGTACATCTATGGTGAGGACAGAACAATGTGTATTATTGGTGTTAGTACTTTAAATGTGCAGACATGCTGCATCCATCCTGTACCAAGGCCACATGTGAGTCTGCTGACAATAACTCCCTCTCACAACTACCTAGGACCCTCTGGTCTGCATATGGGACAGCAGCTGAAGAATGCGTTATTTTTGTTTTATTGTATGTTATTTTAATAAAAAGTCAACTTCTTATTGTCATGGTGTGTCCTCCATCAACTTTGCTTTTGGATTTCTGCTATTTGGCTACAATATCACATACATGGGTATTGTTAAGGCACACAGACCACTTCCGACCACATATTGGTTGCAAACATATCGATATTCCACACACATCTGTAGAGAGGACTGTACAATGGTTTAACCTGCTGCATGTGAGGCAGAAGCGGTTACCACACTATATAACATAATGGCAGCGGGAGGTGGTCACCAGCCATGTATGGTACACAAATCAAAATGGTATAAGCCTCACAAGATATGATCGTCACACACACACAAAGAGTTGCCAGCAGTGGGATTAGATCTCCTGCCTATCTAGGTGTGTCTACTACAGTGCTACACAGTTATCAGACACCCCACAGAGCTTATACATTTCCCTCTACTCCAAAGGTACTTCTAAGGTGGATGACATCAACATGACTACTTGACTAGGGTGAGGGGAAGTGTGAAGGGTAGTACACAAGTCAAAAATGATATAAGCCAGACAGTACATGACACACACACACACACACACACACACACACACACACACACACACACACACACACACACACACACTTGACAGTATTGGGATCAGAATTCCTGTTTATCAAGTTATGTCAACTACAGTGTTATGCAGTTACCACGCAAGCTACAGAGCTTACTGAACTTTCACATGGCCAAAGCTGCTGATAACTGCACAGCTGAAGTAAAGTATTACAGGTGGCAGACAGTCTGCCTTACATCGTGCTAGTTCTTTCTGTCTTGCACTACAAATAGCATTATGGCTTGGCACTTCACCAGGTTATTGTACCAAGAAGTGTGGCACACCTGGGAGCCATCAGCAGTACTCGTTCATCACAGATGTAGCCCCAGTACTTACCAGTTATGTCCACCACTCCTGGCATGTTTGAAGGGTAGTTTTCTGTGCTTTCACCCATTAACCTGCTGCACTTGTCCATTCTGAGGCACTGTTGCAATTGCCTCATGTACACAGAGAACCCTCCCCTCTAAACTCTAAACACTCAGAGTTGTGAGAGTTACCCATATATCACCCAATGTGGACATATGCACTCTCCAGCAAAGACTGGACAAGCAGGTCAAGAGGTTATCATGTAGCTCACCATGACACCCACTTTGACAGCCATAACATACAGTGAAAAGACACACACCCACCTTCCCAGAGGCACTCCATGGACATTTACTCAAACAGAACACACCAGCAAGACATACACCCACTCAGACACCATGGCATGGCATATGCCAAGGGACACATATTTAACCTACACAGTGCACCCCTCAACCTAACCTCCTTAGGCTAACCACCTTGCATAATACAGTGATCATGGGTAACTTAATATTGAGACACACACATGTCCCACTCACTGAGTTGAAGATGGAGCAGGTAGCAGCCAAATATCTATCACATGCCAGCATCCAACACATGACACAGCCAGTCATGTCACTCCACAACAACTACGGGTATCACTCTGTATCCATGTGGGTGTGAATGCCTACCTGATCTACATGACAAGAGACAATGTTGAACTCTCTGATTATGTGGTCCAGCAGGTGTGACAGTAGCCCTGAGCAGTATACCACAATCACCCAGAATGATGCTGCGGTACTATTCAACAGATGATTGACTTCAACATTGACTTATGTGTTTTTGTATCATTCTCAGGGGATCCAGTACCTATCTGCTTGGGATGACATGATTGACAGAACCCAATGACTTGCCACAGATGTCCTACATCTGTCAGCACTAGGCTTCCAGGTACTGGATAAGTGTCTTGCCACCCCTATGATGCCTTATTAGGCAGTGTTCCTAATGTAATTACCACCATAACAGCTAGACATGTATGCAATCTGAGGGTCATGCTGCTCAACATTAGGCATCTAACTGTCAGGATGCAGTCACTCAAAGCACTTGTTGGAGTGGAGGACACATGTCTGCTGTAATGGAGAGGTGGTTCACAGCAGCAGACAGCAGCCCTGCAGTATCAGGCTATGACGCATTCCACAACTGTCAGCCCCCAAACATGGACCACACCACACCTCCACAGATGGTGTTGTTTCCATATTCATTATAGCTAGGAACACCTCCAGACTAGTATCCCAGCATAATGCATTGGAGATGCTTCCAACTCAATAGTATGAGATCCAAGGGAATACCCTGGCATCAGGCCACATGACAATAGTCCCCAGTGTGGCTCAAGGAGTATAGTCACTGGAGTGGTCTCCAGGGGTGGGTATTGTATTCCCCATCCACTCATCCAGATTTCTATTGTGGGTGGCCAGTGATGTGCACTGCTTCACATGTATGTCATTTATATTCCATAACATGGACAGTGTCTGGGTTGTGCACATATCCCACATGCATGTTCTTTGAAGTGTTGAAGTGTGCTTGAGGTCTCTGTGGCATGTTGTGTGGACAGATTGGTATCTTCAGAAGTAGCATTCCTGACCTAGTTTGGTGAGACATGGCTGTGTAACTGAGGTAGTGATTGCACCTACATAGACAGTATGATACAGGGGATTCATTGGAGTCTGTCCATATAGGGCATGTGTATAAGGCATGGTATTTCCTTTGTGGGGTATGTTTGCAGACTCTACAGTTGTTGCAGGTGTCCAGTGGGGAACATAGCAAAAGGGCCACTGTACACATTGATTGGGCTACTGAGGGGATGGAACAGGGTGCCATGTCCTTTTAGTTGCTGGATAACTCACATTCAGTCAGGGGATGTAACACATCAAAGTACTTTCTGATGTCAGTGGCACTGTTATGGTCAACAGGCAGCTGACTGTCAACCTGTGTTCCCCATTCTGTTATTATAACATCACTGTTCAGTAGACTACCACCAATGTATTACTTCATGTGAGCCATGGTTTTCCCAAAGGTAATGGCGGCACATCTCTTGCTATTGAGGTAATGTCCAGGGTTCTGACAAAAGTCATAGGTGTCAAGTGGCCTTTGGACGTGATGTCAACATCACATGTTTAGGGAATGCTACCACTCACCTTACTGTTGTATGCAAACATTATCAGCCAGGCTACCTTTTTGTTCTCCTGCACCTCAGAAGGGTAGACCCCAAACATGAGAGGACATTAGTCCATACCCTGTGTGACACCAGTCATGTCTGGTCATCGGTTTGACATGGAGTCCACTGCAATCACACCGTGGGTACTATCTGTGAGGCAATTTGCAGGAGAACTACTGATATAGTGGTTGCTGCCTAGCGAAGTGCGTTTGTGTATGATTCCTGGGTGGAGAGTGGTATCTGAGTATTAGAAGGGTTGCCTATATTGTTAACTAATCCATACTGTCACATAGTCATTGCACATGGCACTACACATTTAGGGCTGTGGATTGTCTACACCAATCTCTACTGTGTTTGACAACTGTTGGCCTTGTAATGTGGACATTGGGACATATACTAGGTCCTCAATATAATAATTTAGCAAACACCCCCAATGGATCCTGTTATTACACACTCACACCAACACCCACACAGGATACTGATCACACACACACACACACACACACACACACACACACACACACACACACACACACACACACACTTGCTAATACTGAGTTTCAAACCTCTACCTATGGTATTGTTACTACAGTGTTACACATTTATTGCATGCGCCACAGAACTTATAGGATGGATGTTGTCCCAAGGTACTACTAAGGTGAGGAACATCACGAGCCCTTGTAAATACTGGCATTGGGTGATATAGTGGGTGAGAGACTTCATAAAATATTTTACCCTACACACACATTTATATTTGCCAGGAATGCGGTTCGAACCTCTGTCTCACTATGTTTTCAGACCTTTATGTTAGGCATTTACCACGCGCATCACTAACCTTACAGAGTTTAGGGCTGCCAACAGGTACTTCTAAGGTGAATGATATCTACAGGACTGCTAAAGTCAAGCACTGAGAAGTGTACTGGGTGTAAATGGGGCCAACATCTTTAAGGTGCAGGCACATACATATATGTACATTTACACATAAACACTTGCCAGGAATGAAATTCAAACTGCTACCTATGTAGTTATTGGAACTGCATTGTTACACATTCATCACATGCACCACAGAGCTTATAGGTAGAACAGTGTCCAAACATACCTCTAAGGTAAGTGACATCAGCAGCAGTGCTAAAGGAGGGGTAAGGAAAATGTAGTGAGTGTGAATGGGCTCATAATCAGGTCACTACAAAGACACACTCTCTCACACAAACACACACATTTGCACAGTTGCCAGGACCAGGATTAGGACTCCTATCTAACTAGTTTGCTGCACTATAGCATTATGCAGTTATCACAAGAGCCACTGAGCTTATAGGGCTGACAGCTTCCCAAAGGGTTATTTCAGGGTGACTGACATCAGCAGGAGTGCTAAAGTAGGGCAATGAGAATTGTAATGAGTGTGAATGGCCTCAAACACATTCACCTAGAAACACACACACACACACACACACACACACACACACACACACACACACACACACACACACACACACACACACACATACACACTCACACATAACTACATTTGACAGCACTGAGATTATAACTTCTACATGTATACTTATCTGTACTGTAGTGTTACGCAGTTATCGCGAGCACCACTGAGACTATAGGGCTGAGGGCTAACCAAAGGTATTTCTACAGTGAATGACATCAGCACATCATGTAATATAGGCCAATGGAATGCGTAGTGGGTGGGAAAGGCCTCATAATGGGATTTTCTCTGTCACTGTCTGTCTCTCTCTTCCCCAAATCTCTGTGTGTGTATGTTTGACATATTATATTATGTTGACCTTAGATATGTGTGAGTATTCCTATCCAATGTGTGTGTGTGAAGTATCAATGGTGTACAATTTGGTGTGTGTACACAGACATCTGCGAATAATGGATATCTGTAGTCCACTGTGTTGTCAGACATGGGCTTCATTTATCTAAGTGTAGGAGCATGCCCAGTATGACCTTCTATATTGAGTGTTTGCATCCATTCCAGGGAGTGTTGGAATCCAGTTCAGGATTTTGTGTGCTACAGCTACACCTAGCAACCTGTTTCTGCAGGATATCTGTAGATAAGTTGCCAATATGGAGACACAATGAGCATCATACAGGGATACTGTAACTATTGCTGTCTGTGCTGCTGGTGTAACATGGTTGGTTGTAGCATAGATTTTCTAACATATATACTGTTTTACACTGTGATGTATCATGTCATCAACTACTGACAGTTATCATTCTTTGCTCACAGTTACTTACCAGGGAAATACAAGATGAATGAAGCTGAGACCAATATGCTGAGGCATATAGACTACACATTCTGACACACCCCTGCCATTGTGTAGGGGTAGCTACAGACAACAGGCTGCTGGTTCTGTGTAAATGGTCCAGCACCTTGTTAGAATGCTGGCTGGGGATCCCCTTCTTGTGCTTTTCTCAACTTCATGGAATGGCCATATCCTGCTGGGGCCATACTTCTCAGCTGTACAGATACACTCAGGTTATCCAGAGGCAGGAATCGTATATATGGTCAGTTTACCTTCACATTGTGGTTTACAAGCAGATTCCTGGCTATTCATTCATGGGTGTGCAGTCAGGGGGTAATACGGGTGGACATTAGACTTTCAAACTTCACACACTCCATGACATCCATGCTTCTACACCCCCCTCTCTTATTCTCTCCTTTTCCTAACATTATGAAAGCAATATCTCAGAGGTATTCCTATAGTTGGGCCTTTATCCCAGTAGTATTTATGGCATGTTCCACAGTTCTTGCAGTAGGACATGGGGAGGCATGCTACTGGCATTTGTCAACATGGCCTTGCATTTGTTTTCTGTTTATTGTGTTAGGTTGTTAGTTAGGACCCCCTGACATTCCATATATTGGCACTATGGGTGAGGCATGGGCATTTGCTAGAGGACTGTAGGCCATTTGAGAGTGCTGCAGGCCATCTGTAGTAGGCCAGTGCATTATGTCAGTCATACATTCCCAGGCTGCAAACCAGTGGATTACCCTGGGGTGACAGTGGTAAGTGGTTGAGGTGGCCCTGTCAATTCTTCCTGTTCATACTGATCCACGAGTCTGGATGTGGTCAGGTTGCTGCTTACAGCTAGGGACACACCTGCACTGGGCACATATTCAGCATGCAGTATCATGTAGGTATTCCCATACAGAGATGAGTTCATGCTGTACTCTTTCCCTACAGCAAGGATATGACCTGTGATAAACCTGTGGCTGATGGTGGGGTGAGCTGAGTGCATGTGTGATATGGAGGCTTCTTGCACCTGAATCACAAATATACCTGAGACATTCCCCTTATACTGGCTTTTGTGTGTACATGGGCAGCCTGTCATTACTTTATAACTGTTCCTTTTGTGGTCTGCCAGTGATTGGCCAGACTACCAGTATTCCATACTAGAGGGACAACTAATGTGATGCTAACCTCTATGTATAATTCCAAACTTGTGTGCAGTTGACAGTAATTTTATATGCACTCTGTGTAGGTTACTTCCAGCTGTGTACTGTTTCCATGTATGGGACACTGTTCATGGTGTGTCCAGTTTTCCGATGGTGACAGATATTGACATCTGGACAGTGAGTATATAAAACTGCTGATATTGGTGTATCTGGGAAGCAGTGTGGTTGGGACTGTAGTTGTTGTAATATGGCCCTGTCAATCACTGTACTGTACCTAGGCCACTGACACATAAGCATCCAGGCCCACATGCTGACCACTTCCAGGCAATATTAAACACACAACAAACTTATCACACTGACCTCTGCATATTGTATATATGCAACAATGTAGATTGGGACAGCTCTGGCAATCTGTGCTCTACAAACTTACATGTTACTGCATTTCTAAGTGGGATTGTGGGGAGGGGGAGTGCACACCTGAAGACTTTAAACATTTGCAATGACTGTACTGGTATTTTGGTTACTCTGTTGGCTTCCATTTCATATTGTATTGTGACCTATCATGCAGAAAGGAGGCATATCAGTAGAGTACACATGTTAGATCTTAATGGCATAAATTTCAGTTTCAGACTTCTTACCCTTCCGAACTAAAATTTAACTGCCAGACCTGTTGTAGTATGTCTGTGTAGGTGTGGTGTTGGGGGAGGGGGCTGTTCACCACTGCCATCATTTGGGGGCTTTAGCCCAGCCTTTTTTATGTTCCTCTACACCTGTCTTGCTGGGTGAGGCTAGTGGTGGGTATGTGACCCTCGTTGACATCCTTGTGTGTGACCTATTGACACCCACAGTTATTTGGGCCAGCACATGTACTGCCATGGGAGTTGCCACCTTGTGTAGTACTGCCTAGTATGTTGACACCAGTATTTGTTATGGATTTCCTGCTGTCCCATATAGCTGTCTGCTGTCTGCTGCTATCCCATTCCAGCCACACAATTCCCTTGCATGCTTGCATCCATATCATACATACAACTATGAGAACATACTACTCCATTCAGTAATTGATAGGAAGGGTGACTTACCTTATTTCTGGGCTAGTATTGAGGACGGTGCTGAAGGGCTGATTATGTTGGATGCATGTAGCACACTCTCTATACATAGTAAAGCGCAGGTAGTGCCATGTTTGACATCCCATTTACTGTATGTGTGAGTCGGAGAGAGATATCAGTCCCTGGGTCCCTACAGTGTCAGTGTGTGTGTGTGTGCTATGCATTGCCTCTTTGCCAAGGCATGGGCATACTGGGCATGCCTCCTTCTGCCTACAGGGGCAGGCTCAGGATGTTCCTCCTCCAAGTCCCTCTATGCTTGTCCTGGCCTTGGCAATGGAGGGCGGCTGTGTGGCCCTGTCCTATGCTGTGCCTGCTGCAGCTGTTTCCGCAGGATCATATTGTGTAGCATGGCACATACTATGAACATTTGTGTGCATATAGCTGGAGAACATTGCAAGACTCCAGCGGATATGTCAAGGCAGCGGAACCATGACTTGAGCATCCCAAACACACACTCTACAATAATCCTGGTCTGTGCATGTGCCTCATTATGCTGTTCTTGTTTGGGTGTGTGTGCACTTCTGATGGGTATCATCAGCCATGGCTCCAGTGCATAGCCAGCATCCCCCACTAGGTGGCCATATAGGATGCCCCCCTGGCAAACCCCTGATACAGCTGTGAGCAATGCCAGATGTGTGAGTCGTGATAGCTTCCAGGGTTGCTAGCACACACATTCATGATAATGCCCTGGGCATCACACACGACCTGGCAGTTGATGGAGGGGAAGCCCTTGTGATTTATGTAGGCCCTACCCCGCTCACCAGGTGTTGGTTTGATGTGGATGTGCATGCAGTCTATAGCACCAACTACCTCAGAGTATTCTGCTAGATGGTGGAAGAGACGCATTCTTCTGGTCAGCGCCTTACGGGTGGTGGGGAAATATATGTGCTCATTGGCATGTGGTGTCATGGCATCCAGAAACTGGTGGAATACCCTGGATGCTGATGCCTGTGAGACCCCCATTATATCCCCAGTTAGTCTTTGAAAGCTACCTGTGGCTAGTATTCTTAAGCCTACACATACCTTGGTATCCACTGGGATGGGTTCCCGTCTGTTAGTTCTGTGTGTGAGGTGAGGCCGGCACAGCTCAATGATTTGCTGTAGAATGTCCTTGTCCACCTTATAGCGCTCTACTATCTCCAGCTCATGTAGGCCCTGGTAGGTTACTCTGGGTCTGTACACTCTTCTCCTCCTCCTCACTGTGGGTCAGTTGTCAGCATTCTCCTCTTCAGCACCCTCAGTGTCTAGCACATATTGATGAGTAAAGCAGCAGCAGCAGCCCCTAACATTTTTAGTTAGTTTTTCCAGTTAAAAATCCCCCGTCTGTGTACACCAGTGGTGTAGATTTTGTGGGAAAAACAGTCTGTAGGGTGTTTGCATAGTTTATAGTAATGTGTTGGGCTGTTGCATGTATAATTGGCTAATTCTGATACATTCCACCTGCCAGCTATGCTAGTTCTCCTTGATTGCCTTCTTACTGCTGTTTTCCCCTCCCAATTCCTCCCTATTTAAGCCCCAATGCGTGCAGCGCATACCCAGTGCTGAAATGTAAGCAGTGCTGCCATTTCCTCTTTTTTTTTATTTATTTATTTATTTATTTATTTTTTATGTTTAAAACCCGGTGCATGCCGTGCACACCCATTTAGGTTATGTACACACTGCTCAGGCACATCTGACACACTCCCTTCCTTAGCTGTGCTTAGCTAAGGGCAAACATGGGACACAGATCTCCAGTGAGCTTACAACAAGCATGACACACTTATGAAGTCATTCAGCACTTTGAAGAAATATGTGATTCAGTATAACTCCCTTCATTTGCATACCTCAGTGTGTAGGTCAGGGGTTCCCAAAGTGTGGGTCGTGGCACCCTGTGGAGCCGCAGCTTCCTCACAGGGGCACTGCAGACTAATACCCTTCATTTTCCATTTTTTTCTTTTTTTTTTTAATTTTTGGGTTGTTTGAGCTGACATCATCACGTGCACGATGACATCATCTCCATCAGAGCTACTAGCCTGTCAGAACTGAGCAAGGAGCTCAGGCATTTCCAGCTGGGCATAGCTGCTCAAATGTGAGTGGGAACAGCAATGAATGGATGCTTGGGGAACAAAAATCGGACCTGCGGCAGGTACGGTCAGAAAGATTGAAGACTCCATGCAAGTAAGGAAACTTTCAGAGAAGTGTGTGTGTGTGTGTGTGTGTGTGTGTGTGTGTGTGTGTGTGTGTGTGTGTGTGTGTGTGTGTGTGTGTGCGTGTGTTAAATTAGTTTTATATTTTGTCAAGATTCATGCTAATGCTAGTACTTAATGATGTTCCTTTAGCCAAAGTGTTCAGCAGTGATCCACTGACATTTCTTTGCTGTTTTTATAAAATCATATCAAGCAGACTACAATGAAAAGTATGCTTTTGATATAAGTAGTACACATCTACAGTAGAGCCGATTTATAAAGTAAGGTAGAAATTATATTTGGTGGGGTGGGGGCTGAAACACTTTCAAAATTATGCACCCCCAGATTCACGAATCCTCCGTTTAAGACTTAATAAGTCTTACTCGGAGGCTGCAGTTGAACGGCATGACATCAGCGTGCCATGAATATGCATGACGGCACGCTGACCCAACCGTAAGTCCTACACGGACCGTGTAAGAAAGTAGGGGGTGTGTCCGACTGCCGAGCAGTCCAAATGTCCACGCCCCTGCAAGTGTTTAAAAAGAAAGTAAATAAACAAGAGCGAGTCCGCTCACATGTCCCTGCACCCAACACCTCACTGCCTGATAATGTAAACCCCCATCACACATCTAAAACGCATAACTATAACATTTATTTTAAATACCAAAAATAGCTGCCCGTATTTGCGCGTGTGTGCCCATTGCTTAGCTACAGTCAGCAATTCTCACATGGACGAGCATAAGAAAGAATGTTTATGCAAATCACACCAAATAGCAATAGCGTAATGGTAGAGCGTTCGCACAAAGACGAGGCATTCACGGTTTGAGTCCCACCACTCCCTTTCGTATTTATTTTTTAAATCAGTATAAGGAATAATACCCAACATATATATGTTTAAACATAACTAAAAAGCAGTGAAATGGCCAATGTATCAGAGAACAAAATAAATAATTTAAAGGATCCCAATATAAAATTGCCCACAGTTAAGCAGTGCTTCACCCAGTGCAATGTAGTTGCCCCTAGCTAACTCGTGCTTTACCCAGCGCAATGTAGTTGCCCAAAGCTAAATAGCGCTTTACCCATCGCAATCGGTGTGCGTGGAGGTGTGCGCCCTGCCAACCAGTACCCCGTCGGGCAACGTGGAGCAATGTAGAGCAAAGTTGCTTACACACAGCCACACCCCCTAACTTGTCTGGACAGCAGTAAAATAAAATACAATGATAAGGTTTGAACCCAGGACACTGTGCACCATAATCAAAGTACTGAACCACTAGGCCACGACAGCTTAGGAAAAACATCCACTGTTAACTTATATATAGTAATAAATGTTTGCTTAACCATTGCTAAGCATGTTTGCAGTCAGCCGAGAATATTCAAAAATGATCAATCACAGAAAAGTGCGGGAAATGTGGCATATTTAAGCCGCATAGGTGGAATACTCAGCATAACTGATTGTAGCTCCCATCTGCAGTTAGAATGTCTGGTGTTGGAGAGGGTACACACTTTCGAGTGCAACGCTGGGGCATCAGGGAATCAAGATATATGGTTTGGCTCCTAGTCCATCGACATGAGACTCAACTCCTGCAAGGCCAGTTCCAAGGAACAGAGTATAAGGTGGAGGCTTGGAACCGGTTGGCTCATGAACTCACCAGTGCCACAAGCGTCCCTCGGACTGGTGAGCAGGTCCATCACCACCATGCAGACCTGAAGAGGCAGAAGCAGGACCTTCTGAACCAGTGGATCCAGGAGGCCTGTCAAATGCGGGATGCCTCACTACTAAGTAGTTAGCCATGGAATGCAGTATGTAAGACAAGCTAAGATAGTCTAAATAATGGATAGGTATGTCTCGATATCCCTTTATTTACTCCATAGCTGCAGGTGCACATGCTATGAATCAGCAAGCCTATGCAGATAGGCTGCTAAGGCTGCGCCACCAGGCAGGTTAGTAAATATTCTGCATGTATTGTTACATGATATATGTAAGTGAGCATGAGAAAAGTGTTAAAGCCCAATAATACAGCAATAAAATGTCCTGATTAAATCCTCTGCATGTACTGTTATATAACAAATGTCAGTGAGCCAGAAATCGAGTGTACTAACCCACCAATCAAGCTAAAATAATTCTGGAATACTATCCCTGCATGTATTGACATAACATATAAGTAAGCAGGCCTGAAAAAGAGTGTTGTAACTCATCAAGAAAGGTATAATATGTCCTGAATATGTCTTCCATATGCACTGTAATAACAAGTAAAGGAGACAGCCTGTAGAAAAGAGTTTTCAATGTAATTAATAAAGGTATAAAATTTAGAGTGTGTCTGTGTCACTTACTTTGAAATGTTGTTGAACCCTTGCAATAATAAATAGTACTGTTGTATTAGGTGCTGTCAACCCACACTTGTGTAGTCCCATAGGAAGTGGATGAAGGAATTGGCAGTAGCTGTGAAGTATAAAACATTCATTCCCTGAATAAATCATCTGCATATACTGTTACATATCATAAGTCAGATAGGCAGGAATAGAGTGTAGTAACCCATGAATAAAGCAAAAACATGTCTGGAATACTATCTCTGCATGCACTGTCATAAATAAAATGTGAGTGAGCCTGTAAAACAGTCTTGTAACCTATCAATAAAGGTATAACATTTCCTGAATATGTCTACTGTATGCAGTGTAATGTAAAATACAGGAGAGAGTCTGTAGAAAAGAGTTTTAATGTAAATAAGAAAGGTATAATAATTGCAGTGTGTATGTGCCAGTTACTCAGAAATGTTGTAGAACCCTTGCAGTGAAGAAATGTTACTCTGTTGTAGTAAGTGCTGACAACCCCCAGAAGTGCAGTCCCATATAAACTGGACAAAGGAAGTGCCAGTAGCTGTGAAGTATGCAACGGTCCTAAACAGTTGTGAAATTGCTGACATGCATAGGTAAATCTGGCAAACAAGTTGCCTGTCAAGGTGTTCCCCAGAAACTTAAGTGTGTTACCTGAAAAGTAGGTTTGTGTAGAAAACAAGTGAAAAACAAGAACTGCTGAAGAAACGGACTGCACACAATAGGAGAGCTGGAAAACACAGCTTTAATACTCCAAAACCAATACAAGTTGTATTAAAATCCAAGTGATGGTGAGCGCTTTCCGCAAGTTGAAATAACCCACCTTCATCAGACAACCACGAGATTTCAAAAAAATGTCTTAAACTATACAATTAAAAACGGAGAACCTGTCAAGTTAAAGTGCATTGTTAAATCAGAAAAAACTCCATGACAACCTTAAAAAGGCATAACTTCAAGTTAAAAAGTAAAACATAAAAAATACGAATAAATGAATAAACTATCATTAATAAATGTTAATAGGTAGTGCAATAGGTATATACAAAAGCAACTCTATGTCAATTAAATAAGAGCTTATCAACTTGCTATTGAAAATTTCATGTTGCACTACGCCGTAAGAAATAGTAGCAATGACTTACATTTATAATTATATTCGTCATGACTACGGATAGTGCGTACCCGACCATTCTAAATGTTATTTTTTTACTGTTATTATTTAGTACATGCAATATGTTTTGAAGAGGTTGGTTGGACTACTGTGTATAATAATCATTTTATGCCAATACTATTCAGTTCTTTTTTATTTGTGTATTGGTGTACAGATAGTTTTTGCGTAGGTCTGCAACACAATATAACTGTTGTTACACAACGGTTGCGGCTAATTGTTTTCCAGCCTCTCCAATATGTTTACTTAGTTCTGTTCTATCTTGAAAATTTTAGCTGTGTTTTGATTAAGGCACCTATCTATTATGACGTGTACTATTTTCAACCTAAGTAATATTTACTTGTGATTAAAGTTATTTATTGAAGTTAATATATTCCAGCAGGGGCATTTGCAGCATTGTTTTAAAATCTGTAAGCTTCACCCTGCTTGTTGATTACAACAGTGGCATATACATTTTTCTTACGGCGTAGTGCAACATGAAATTTTCAATAGCAAGTTGATAAGCTCTTATTTAATTGACATAGAGTTGCTTTTGTATATACCTATTGCACTACCTATTAACATTTATTAATGATAGTTTATTCATTTATTCGTATTTTTTATGTTTTACTTTTTAACTTGAAGTTATGCCTTTTTAAGGTTGTCATGGAGTTTTTTCTGATTTAACAATGCACTTTAACTTGATAGGTTCTCCGTTTTTAATTGTATAGTATAAGACATTTTTTTGAAATCTCGTGGTTGTCTGATGAAGGCGGGTTATTTCAACTTGCCGAAAGCGCTCACTATCACTTGGATTTTAATGCAACTTGTATTGGTTTTGGAGTATTAAAGCTGTGTTTTCCAGCTCTCCTATTGTGTGCAGTCCGTTTCTTCAGCAGTTCTTGTTTTTCGTTGTTTGGTATAAAACAAGTGAAAAAGCCATGTGAACACATCCAGATGTGCACATACATAGACAAGTCAATTTAATGCAAGTATGTAGCAGTAACATCTGCATCCTGGACAGTTGCCATGTCAGATATAGGCCAGGTATATCATGAAGTAGCAAAACCCATAACACAATCAAATGCATGTTGCTTAGTGTAAGAATACATGTAGGGGATATACACCTGCAGTCAATAGGAATGTAGTGTACAGTTAAAGTACTAATAAGACGTTAATGGAGGTCTCTTTTTACACCCTACTCCATGTGCATAAACAATGCAATTCCACACCTCAATGGGTATGTGTAATCTCATAACATTTGTTGGGACATATGTCCTATTGTTATTTAAATCTGCACCTACTTTGATGCATGTCCCCAGTTAAAACACCACAATCTTGGTGGTCTGTTGCCACCAATCATTCCTGCATGCTGTTGGAATGTCCACTGTCGTTCAATACATGCATGTGTTATGCATGCTGTTCAACTGTTGTAACCCTGGTGTGTTGGATTAATGGGAATATTACTGCATGCTGTTACAACTAACTTGGAATGCCGTTGTCTATGTTGTAATTAAAAACACCTAATCACAGAACGTATAGGAAGGCTGGTCCCAGTGGACCCACCTATCCCACCTCAGCTGGCAGTTGCACCTGGCACCAGCAGGTCTGGTGCCCAGCCTGGGCCACCCTCCTCCGTAGGTCCTGTGCCATCTTTGGGTGGAAGCGCTGCAGGGGATGGGGCTCGCCCCCTGCAAGCGTGGGCAGAGAAGGGCCTCCTGTCACCCTCCAAAGGGTCCGGGTTGTGGTGCGTAGGGAGATCCAGCATTTAGTCGCTGATCCCCTATGCCAGCTCGAGACGAGAGTGGCATGACTCACGGGTGAGCCTGCCCCACCTAAGCAGCCCCCAGCACAGCGACCCTCGGGTCTGTGAAGGTCCAGTGGTGACTGCCCATGGGTGGGGATATCAGTCCCACTGTTACCATCTGTGGGCTCATGGGCTTGCGATTTCCAAACATCCGTCCCCGTCAATTGTGTTTACCCACCTCATGTGTCATACTCTGCCCCTGTATGCGTCTTGTTTGTCTTGTCTGTTTATCTACCCAACCTACCTCCCCAAATATACCTACTTCCTCTACCTCACTTACCACTCTCCCCTGAAAAAAAAAAAAAGGGCAATCTGTACCCGAAAAAAAATTACACCCCATACATAGCTTCCCATTTCGCACACATGTCCATTGGACATGTACACTGATAATTCTAATTGGCAGTGCAACAAACTATGTTGTCCTCACCCCTCTCTCAGGGGTGGAAGGTTTCAAATCTCACTCCAAATTTTCAACATATGCACAGCTGTTGCTGTTAAAGAAATGGGCAGCTATGGGCCTTCCCTACACCCTTCCTGCACATCCCGAGCTTGTTTTCCTACTGTCTTTACCTATCTGTGCCCCCTTTTTCACCACTTTCCTATCTCCCCATTTTCTTTTCTTTAAAAGAAATTAGCGTGGGGGTTAGCAGGAGTAAGCACTTTTAAGCAGTAGTAAGTGGGGTTAAGCGAGTGTGTGCATGCGTGCGCTTAGCTAAGTGTAGCTAAGCATCGCGCAAACCCACGCAAACCTGCTTACTAATGCTTAAAAGTGCCTTAGTCACTCTATGGCAGGGCCCTTGTTCTGCTGAGCAGCAAAATAAAAAAACCTCTGCCAATCTCGAACCCCAGACCCTTGACACAATAGATTGCATGAATTACCACTAAGCCACAGCAGATATACAAATAACTTGGTTCTGAAATAAATATATCATGCATTACAATGAGGGAATGTAAATGGAAATTAGGAATGGTATAACACAAACCCTTTTCTGTGGGTCTTTACCAGCAGTGGTTGTGGAATTGCATGACATGACGGTGAAAGGGGAACCAGCCATCCTAGCAGGGAATAATGTTACAGTAGCACCTTACAAACACCACACAGTATCAGGATAAACACTGGCCACAGGAATACAGTGCAATAACCACATTTGTATGGCAGTTAATTGTGTAAGTGTGAAAAATGTACATACTCCCATGTATGAGTACAACATGCACATAACTGGCTACAACCCTAGCATCAGATAAGAGACAAATACCAACCTTCAGATTGACACAACGGTGTCCAGAGCAAACAAGAATGGGCCCCACCTTTGAAATCTGAAAGGGCTATGCCTACCTACCTAACCTAGCATTTTATAGCAGTGGGCTGCAATCACAGTGAGTAATGCAATCACCAAACAGCAGGCTGCATGCAGTTACTGAATGGTGGGCAGCAATTGGTGCAGAGGCTGACACATGCACAAGTGTAGATACCTAGTAAAGCAGGCTGTACCTGCAGTCCACACATGCAATTATATGATTGCAGGTGTCGTGAGACAGAAAGTGAGAGAGAGACAGAAACAGAGACTGAAGCTGAAATAGAGGGCAAAAACCCAAAGCAAACCAGCCAAAAATAAAAAAAACTAAGGTGAAATAGAGGGCAAATATCCATATCAAACGAGCCAAAACAATAAAAAATATACAAAACCATGTCACATGGAGCAGGTAAATACAAAGGTAAGGTATGTAACCCAAATATATGTGTTGGCAGGCTGTAGATGTTCCCGAAGAGTACTCCACACACTGCAAATCATCCATGTGTGGCAGCAGTATGTATCTATCTGTATCTGCACATGTGCATAGGGCAAGGGACATACTGCAACTGTTAGTGAAGGGTGGACAGCTATCTGTCAGTGAATGTTGATATGTGCATATATCCATGTAGGTTGTAGTGTGTGGCCTAGAAGACAGCATGCAGTGCGGTGGAGTGGCCTTAGGTCAACTGGTGCCCTAGGCAAAAGGGCCCCACAGTGCCCCTACCACACTTCCTGGTGCCCCATCCTTGTGTCCACATAAATAGTGGAAAAGCACCCCTGCTACAGCGGCACCCTAGTTGGCTGCCCAGTAGGCCTATGCCTAAGGCCAGCTATGGTAGTGTTGATATATGTCATGTGGTAGTTAAATGCTGTGGGACAGATATGTCAAATCTGATGTGTTACAGACAGTGAGGCCTGCTAATGCTACAAGGGCTGAGGACACCCACATGCATTTTGCACAACACTGTGAAATGTAATCACATACCTGTACATCCCACAACTGTCACATAAGTGAGATCCCCACCATGGAATGTGGACTGTATATTTGCCTATATGTACATCCATGTGTACAGCAATGGATGTGTACATGTATGTGTATAGATAGGCATATACATAATATATATATATATATATATATATATATATATATATATATATATAGATAGATATATAGATATATAGATATACAGATATATATATATATATATATATATATATATATATATATATATATATATATATATATATATACATCTAGAGTGAGAGAGAGAGAGAGAGAGAGAGAGACGCAGAGACACGGGGTCATATGTACCGCAACAGGTGTGTGGTGAGCAAGGCATCGACTGTAGACAAGTGTTGATACTGCAGTGCCATTCCACCTTCACAAAACAATGTACCCATTAACTAACACATAGGCAGAGGTCTACCTAACAGTGATGGTGTGATAAAGGAACATGGGACACTGGTGGACAGTAGCCTCCACTGTGATGAAGACAGTGCCACACTACACCTGTAATCTGTCAGTGTGGTATGTGTCATGACAACAGATGTGTCATCTATGGAAGTATAGCAAGGGTTCCCCTCTACTCATCACAATTCCCTGTGTGGTATGTACTTCACATGACAACTACACCAGGTGAACAGGCCACAGACAGACCTCCCAAAGGGTAATACTGTCCGCAAACAGATTCCCTATGCAGACTGACTCACAAAACCACAACTACACTGTATTGCATACTGGCCACACTGAGGTGACCTCTGCCGGACATACAGAGGTATGTCACACCCATAGCTGGGTGACAACCACCATGGCAACATATCACAACCCCTCTGGGTTACACACTCTAGGGTCCTAAACCTTGTCAGCTCACTAAACAGCACATGCTGGAGGGATAGGTTCCCATCTCAGACATATGCCACACACCGGAATAGACCATATAGCAATAGCAAACAAGGCTCCTCCTTAGCAGTTGTTATTAATACCCCTGATGATTGTGTGGGAGATTGTTAATACACCCCAGGAAACACCTCTGTGGTTCAGATTGGCAGGGGCAAGTGAAATCAAGGTACATGTGTGTAAAAGGCCAGGGTAGCATATGTCTAGGCTGTCATAGGCCCTAGGGCCAATAGCATATCACTACCTATGACACTATGCACTCACACATGTACTTAATGCAATAGCTGCTATGTGAGGTTGAATGAGTGTAACGCTGAATGTGTGCAAGGTCTGTAAATGTGTGATAGCTTAGTGTGATGTTGTATCTGACATGGTAGTGCGTAACCTAGCTGTGAGGACAGCAACTGATGTGTAATGTACTGTTAGGCAGACATAGTAGTACGGTATATGATGTGACATAGTTCTCCGTTGATGAATGTGGTGTCTCATTGTAGGCTAAAGCAATGCATGTATGCTTAGTGAGTGGTACTGCAGGTGATTCCATCACCAATATGAACTGTAGTACTACCTGAAGCTATAGGGCTAAACAGCACAGAATGGTGTGCGTTCACATTGCTTGGAAACACTGTCATGTGTGTTTCTTGTAGTCTGCACAGAGGACAGACTGCAGGCATAAGGGTGTGTAAGTAGTGGTACACGGTACCGTATGGTACACAGGTAATGCTCATCTGTGTTGCATACAGTGGTGCGTTGTATTTTTGCCTGATGTGTGTGTGATTATGCCTGTACAATGGCTGCAAATGTATGTGTGTTACAGGGTTGACATGTGTATCCAGCAACATCTATAGTCTGTTACAGCAGTATGCCACCTATAGTAACAACTGGACACATCTGTTTGGCAGGGCTATGGCATCAATGACTAGGGTGTTTGATTGGTACTACTGTACCTGTACTTTACATCCATTGCAATGGATGACATCTCTGTTTGTGCATTGGTGTGATATACACCCCTGTCTTGAGGTAGTGCAATGTGTCACAAACAGTGTGTTGGGTACTGTTGTATAGTGGTGTGATATATAGAGTCTGCTAGGCAGTGTTAGTTAGTTGTGGCCTGAGAACCAATAAGTGTTAGTGAACTTGTGTAACCACTGACAGACAATAGGATGGTATATATGTCAGTAAAGTGATATCTGTGGGTAAAGGTGTAAAGTGTGCCACAGGACACTCTCACACAAATTGTTCATATCTTTTTCAGCCAGATGGCCCACCAACATAATCTGGCTTACACTGCACAGGAGGAAGAGGTGATAGTCAACAGCCTTTTGCAGCAGTACACCATGCTGTTCTCCAGAACCAGCCAGAACCAGCAGGAGTGGACTGCACTGTGGCAGGAGCTTGTTAGTCGGGTAAATGACATAGGCATGCATAACTGGACATATGAGCAGGTACGCCATCACTGCAGTGATTTGATTAGACAAGTCCGGCGATGTGAGTCTGATATCCAAAGACAGCAGCTTGCCACAGGTGGTGGGGTGGCCATACACCCCCCCCTCACCAGAGCAAAGGAGCTACTCCTAAGCATGGTGGCTCCTGGACAACAGCAATGGCAAACTATGACGTGTTGTAATGGAGGCCGGAGCCACCCAGCACATCCACCTGGAGCAAGCAGGTAATACTCCCTATCTGTAGACTACAGTTAACTGTATTGTTAGACTATGGGTACGTGACATGTGTACTGTGTGTTTAACAGTTCCGCTGCCTACTGTTGTGCAATATGGATAGTTTGTATAATATCCCTACACCTGTGACTGTTGACTGTTGTTGTACTGTGGTTTAGCAAACCCACTGTAGCAATGCCACAATTGTGGCCATTGATGAACCCTATCATATTCTCGTAGGTCCCTCTGGTGTGACGGCAGGGCAGCCGATCCATGCTGGTGAGTGTGTTATACCTGCAATGTTGGTAATGAAATATGCATGTCATAGCTGAGGTGTAGGCCATGTACACGTTACACACCTACGCATAATGCATGCCGTGCATGTTTGCTGTGAGATGTTGCACAGCTCAGTAATGTCAGTAGCTCCCTCAATGACATGCAATACACAGAAAATGACACACAGTTGTGGCAACCCTGCACTGCACATTGGATAGGCATAGCTGCAACACCTGTACACAACATAAGACATTTATCACATGCAATACACAAAGTTATGCTACATATGGCATAACCACACACCCGCTGTAAGGTCACATGTCAGTATCCCACATGTCATCCACACACACATGATGTACCTCAGGGGTAGAGGCCTATCATGGGGCTGTGCAACAGTCTTCAACACATAACACAGTCATGTTAGGCAATGCTCCCTACTGGGCACCTCATACACCCATGTACAAAGTGGCTGTGTAATAGTGAACGTATCCACGGCACTGCAGTTCAGGTACAGCATGCTAGGCGGTGGTCTGTCACACAGTAGCAACCGTGAGTGACCACAAGATGCATGATGATGATGATGGCACATGATACTACACCCCATCCAGTTACAGTGACCACAGTACTACACATAGCAGTCTTTGCTGTGCACCTCATTGTTCTGTGTGTGCAAACATATGCACCTATACACACCATGCATAGCATGTTGTGTGTGTGCTTACATATGCTAGTATACACATTTTGCACAACAGCCGCCATCTGTACAGAGTGTCACATATATGTCCTGGAATGCTATTGGGTGTATAGGTCACATGACACACATTTGTTATGTGTGGTGTTTAATGTTGCAGTCATGTAGTATGCCATGTCATGGCTGGCAACGACATATCTGCAATATGTCCCACATGCACCATAACCACTGTGCAATGTCCATGTCATGCATTGGGATTCCTTCACGTCGACATGCACCACTCATCCCATGTGTGTACATTGCATGCATTTGCTACACCTGTGCCCACTATTATGTGATATGGACACAGACACTGTCATCACACATGTCAATCTATGTGTCACACAGATGACACATGCAGCCATGGTATGTATACCATTGAGTGATGGTGCACATGACATTGCAGAGCAGATAATACTTGCACAGCAATGTAGTGTCCATGTACACATTGGGTTCCAGGGTGTAGCCAATCACTGCACAACTACACACATGCATCAAAGCCATGTATAATGTCATTAGAAAGGGCTGTGTGCATGCATGCATGTGTGTATGTGTTCATGTGATCATGTGTGCATATGTGCATGTGTTTGTGTTTATGTGTGCATGTGTGCATGTGTTCATGTGTGCATGTGTGCATGTGTGCGTGTGTTCATGTGTGCATGTGCACATGTGTGCATGCATGCATGTGTGCATGTGTTCATGTGTGCATGTGTGCATGTGTGCATGTGTGCTAACATCATGTACAGATTGCAAAGTGCATTTCCTGTCGTCCTTCCACAGGTGCTGTGTTAGGCATGGCTGAGTGTAGCAGGGAACCTGATGTCACCGCCACTAATAGTGGAGATGATGAGACATGTATTGTGGCACAGGAAGGTCTGAAAGAGTCTGTCGTTGGTCCACCAATCGACAGTACACAGCAGTCAACCCCATCTATGTGCACACTCATACTGCCAATACATCCCTTGTCACCAATGGCCATAGCTGAGGGACAGCATACAGTTGGCATTGACCAGGAGAGTGAGGTACCTATGGCACGTGCATCCCCTCACAGCAGCCATAGCCAGATTACCAGAATGGTACCACATAGGCAGATGCCAAGGGGTTCTCAGGGGAGCACCACTGGTCATACTGCCCCTGGCAGACATGCCCCCAGAGGTATTACAACCTCCAGTATGTTCCAGGCTGTAATGCAGGCACAGGCACATATGGAATGGTACACCTGACAGGGACTAAGGGCGCAGAGGGCCCATTACACTGCTATCAATGACAGCATCCGTGACCTTGCCGGTGCCATCCAGAATTACACCAAGGTCATTGATAGCCATTGGAGGGAGACATTAGATGTCCTCCACAATGTGTTAGCCATGAGCCAGGACTGTGCGGGAAGGATGAGAGGCCGACACGGACGCATGCCAGCAACAGCATCAGCTGGCATTCATCATGGATGGACCACAGATCACAGCCGTTCCCGTAGTGGCAGTACCAGCCCCAGCAATGGGCTGGCGTGTCCATTGACCATCCTACTAGACCATGTGCACGTGGCGCGGGCCAGTCCCAGCAGGGACATGGTCCAGTCATCATACCTCTGCCTCTGATGATAGCACCCAGTCAGGGTTGGTACCCGATACTGCCCGTAGCACCACTGCTAGGCACAGGTACGATGTCCGTGGCTGGAGACAGTGATCTGTACGGCCTAGCAGGTACAGTCTGCGGCTGTCCCACAACCACCCATATATGGCAGCCACATGGGTGGAGTTGTGTGCATGCAGACACACACACACATTTACCATACAACTAGGGCTCACACATACACACACACATTACATCAACATTGGCCCATGCAGTACTGTTGTCCCTCACACACACACACACACACACACACACACACACACACACACACACACACACACACAGACATGCCAATTGGATGGGTCAATGTCGGGCTCTGGCAAACCTACAACACACCCTGTGCATATGATGACACCTGTGCCACCTCCTGTCATCTGTCACATTGATGCAGGAATAGGCTAACATGGTTCTGATGCACAGGGTGACATAATAGCAGTGTAGCAATAGTAGCAAGTTGCCAAAAGGAAGATGTACTGATATCCGTGTAGGTATATCTGAGCAGGCATTATGCATCACAGCTCTGATAGTCATTGTAGCATTGTTTACACCAGTGTTAGGTCTGAGTATGTATTGTCCACCCATGTGCCACTTGGATGAAGTGTACAATGTTGACAGCATGTTTTAGTGAGTGGACAGTACGTGTGTGATGTGTGCATTACAAATTAGCAGGTGTACATCTGTGAACATGGTGTGTGCGCACTGTCTGCATGTATGTGCATAGTGGACACGTGGGATGTGCGACATACCCTGTTCTACACATTGTGAACATCTCATGGTATCTTTCAATGGCCAGTATGCATTCTACTACAGATATGTACTACCATGGGTACACATGTGTGTATGACATGGGTTGGCACTATGCTGTGGGTGATACCGTTGATATCTGTCAATGATCTGCAGTCTGGCAGTATACACCACCTCAACAGCATGACTATAACCAATCATTAGATGATGTCCTGACAAATGACTCACAGTTGTAGGAAACTCAGTAATAGTTGGATCCTTCCAGTACTATACTATGACAGTAACCAGTGGTATTGACCACCACATGTTCCTGGGACCACACCTGTGTGGCATAAAGCCCTCTTTGGTACATGCAGACATACTAGGGCTATGTCCATCCACATCTGGTAATGCATGCATTGGCTTACACTGCATTCCCCAGATGGGATGCATATCCTACACAAGGGTATCATACAGACAGATACCTGTTGTCCAATACATGCTGTATAGCAGTATGCCGTCTATGGCATGGTCATCCACATTTACTATACATACTATCCCAACAGTACCACATAGGTGGTAGCCCTGAACACGTATGTTGGGTACCAATGTGTACAGACAGACACGTGTTATGTCATCTGTCCCTTGGTATCCACATATCCATAGGTATTGTGGGGTCCCTCGGTGTTTCACATAACACATTAGGGGCCTGCATGCATATCCACAGGGCTGGTGCACACCTATCATGACTGTCCATTAGTGCCAGTCATTGTTGTGTATGAACATGTCTGACATATACCCCAGCAATTACCCTCATTCACAGTACTCTACAGTATGTGTCATGGATGTGTGTGGCAGGGATGTCCTTGGCCACGGGTCACTACACTGGCCAGTCTTGATGCAGTCATACATATGTGGCCTATGATCTGAGAAGCAGCGGCACAATCTGTCGAAGGTTACAAATGTATTCATGTAGTATGCAGGCTTTACACCTATGTACTGATTGTGGTCACATATACACAAATCTATTTGACCCGCAGATACCCGATGTGTGCAATGTACATACTGTTTCAAACATATGTCATACCGTAGTAAAAGCAAAACCCACACTGCATTGACCACCTGTGGCACACACACACACACTCAGCATTTGCAGGATTCAAACCCCTACCTAACTATGTTATACTACTGGAGAGATATGCATTAACATGGCACGCTATATGCATTATTGGGTGTTTTCTATTCTCCTTGAATATTTGTAGGATGCTGACATCATCAGACTTACCAAAGAGGGATGTACTTCTTTTAAAATGTGTTTCCACAGTCTCCAAAAAGGCCACTCCTCAAAAAGGAAATCATACACCCCCCCCCAAACACACACTTGGCATTTGCAGGACTCAAACCCCTACCTGACTATGTTATGACACTAGTGAGATACGCATTAACACAACACGCGATTTGCTTTACTGGGTGCACTCATTTCAAAAGCTCTATTTGTAGGATGCTGACATCATCACACTTGGCAAAGAGGTATTCACCACTCCTAATGTGTTTCCACAGTCTACAAAAAGGCTACTCCTCTCAAAGGAAATCACACACATACCCCCCCACACACACTCAGCAATTGCAGGATTCAAACCCCTACCTAACTATGTTATGATACTAGTGAGATACGCATTAAAACGACACGCTACATGTTTTACGGGGTGGTCTCTCTTCACATGCTATGTTTATAGGTTGTTGACATCAGACTGGACATGGTTATGTGTGCACGTAGTGTTATGCAATCCCACAAATGAACCTTGTGGGTCAGCAGGTGTGAACATCTTGAACAGGAATACATAATTCATACCTGATGTGATCTATCTTCCTCCATATGACAATACATATTTATGCACGGAGTGTAGGTTTTGTGGATACCACATGTGTCTGTAATGTAGGTAAAGGGCTATTCAAGGTCTATGTGGGACCTGTGTTGCTCCTGTCAGTGATGTTTGTCCTAGGTGGCTGCCTTGCAAGATATCTATCAGGTTTGGGGAACATGATGTGCTCATTAACATACCACAGACGTTTGTGTTGTGTGTTTGTCAGTTTACAATATCTCTGTTCCTGACTGCAATTATGATGGACTCCATGGACTAGCATTTTGGACTTTGTAGGCTTATAGGAATATAGTTCCCATGGTGTGTTGTGCACCAACACTTGTGAGGTGTGCCACATGCTGCTGTAACACATTCAATGGTGTAAGATCCTGTAGAGAGTGTGAGGCTCAACAGACTGTTCGGGTGCAGTGTCTGTTTGTCCTGTTGTTCACTTATGACACATATGGGGAAACATTGTTATCCACGTGATGGGATTCATTTGGCATTGTGGGGACCAGTTTACACATTCTACATGTGATATCTCCTGGTATGATGTTATGGCTTTTTGTCACTGGGAGGTGGGTATGTATGTATGGGCCTGTCTGACAGGATGTTGACATTGTCAGTCAGGTACAGTTGACACTGACTAAGGACATATATGACTGTACATCGATATTTCTCACCTAGCTAAAGGAGGTGTAATGTTTCTGTCTGTACTCCTTTGCAGATTATCTTTCCACAGCAACAACAAACCTGAACACTAAAACCCTGTTATACTCTTTTACACACTTGACACACTACTGATCCTTTGTGATCAGTCGACAGTGTATGTCATCATCATATCCTGGCATGTCCAAAGGTCGGTTTTGTGTGTACTATCCAGTACAGCTGGTGCATATTGGAATATTGACGCATTGTTACAACTGCTTTTTGTACACAGGTAACACTGTCCTCCTACCAACAAACTCAGATATCTGTGAGAGGTGCAACTGTATAGACAGACAGGAGGCTGAGCTCTCACAAGCCATGACTGGCACAGTCTATCAGGTGGTGAAGGTAACCACACACACCACAAATACAGTCACACATGCACCTATGACAACAGCAAACCGTATACATTGACACACAATGACATACTTGGAGCATCTAATTGTACTCTGCCTAAGCAGCTGAGACATCCAAAGCAGACACATAAATGACTGCTAACACACAACCATACACACATATCATCACATAGTTCACACAGTCATTGTGCCACACAGTCACTGCCCGTAGGCCTATACAACAAACCTCATACAACTGTATTAGGTGAGTGTAATTATCGGTCACACTGACATCCCACTCACCAGGCTGACAAGGTAAAGGTCACTTTGTGCTGTGTGTCAGGTGCCAGGATATGCCACATGACACATGCACTGTTGTCAGTCCACTGCAAGTACAAATATGGCTCCATCATTGAGCATTCCGGTGTGTAGACCCTCAGACGTTCCTCCCTGGACTGCATGACAAGAGACATAGAGGGGCTCTCTGATCATGTAGGCCAGGACAGTATGACCCTGACCTTGTGTAGCATCTTACCCTCACCAAGTACTATGTCACAGTATACAGATTACATGATCAGTTTTAACAATTGCCTAACATATTGTTGTCATTCACTGGGGATCCAGTGTCTGTCAGCCTGGGATTACATGCTCAACATGCCATGTCCATTCGCTATGGACGCCATGCAGCTGTCACCCCTAGGCTTTCACAGACTGCCTTAGGCTCTTAACACACACATATTGGCTGTTTGAAGCGAGGGTCAGATGACATAACCACAGCCATAGACATTACAGGGTACAGGAAATGGACAGTGATGGTGCTCAACAACTGATGTCTAACCCTCAGAATGCATGCACTCAGGACTCACATTAGTATGGCATCTGTCAATATATGTGCAGTAACAAACACCTGGTTCAGGCTCACAAAAGCACAGCAGCACTAACATGTTTTACGTCATACCATGGTTTTCAGACACAGGAATCGGTCTGGACAACAACAATAGGGGGGGATTCCGTATACATCATTCATACACACACCTCCAGGTTGGTAGCAGTACACAAAGCACTGGGGGACGTACATGTGCAACTGAGAGTAGTTAAAACTGCATTTCAGTTTGTAGACTGTTACAGACCACACTCCCAAACATGGGCACAACAGTCATTATTCCTGGGAACACTAGGGAGTGTGAAGGTCTCAACAAACACCATTATATTGTGTGACTTCAGATACACAAACATTGACTGGGTATACTACTCATGCAGTGACACACACGCACAACAGTTGCTAAGATTGTTACACTCAAATGCTAGGGCAGACCTGGTCACTTTACCCACAGGGGGTTATACATGTGGTACCTGATCATCACACACATGGGGACTCTATGTTCCACAACAGAGGTATACCTGTAATTGTTAAGGTCGGAACATACATTCATCTCACTAGACATACATATCCCATACACACACATCCTATGTGATCTCAGTGATATACTTCTCATGAGCAAACATCACACTTGTACAAACTGAGGTGGTATCCCTCAATGACCCTGGGACAGTGTTAATTACGACTCAGACAACTATATACTTTACAAGCACATTCTATGGACAACTACTGGAATTCATGGATCATGCTATCCCAGATAACTATAAGACTCACTCCTCCAAAGGCAGGGGACCTGTCCTCTGGACCACGGCGATTACTGAGCTGTACATGGACAGGAGGAAGCCACTACATTATGGAGCACAATCACAATCTGGAAGGCATCTCTGATCAGTACTATGGTATAGCTACAATCAGTTGTTGATTAATCTAAGGCCCACTTCTAACAGACACTTGCAACAGACACTGTGGACAATCACAAGGCCTTATTTAGTTATGTCAGGGACCTGTGTGGGAACTCACAGATATGTTGTGAGTTACTGCATAATTACAAATGATACAGTGAACCCACTGACATTGAGAACATCCTGGACAACAGGTTCAGTGGGAATGTTTCCCCACCATCCCCCCTGCAGTGCACATGTCCATCACAACAGGGTGTAGCCTCCCTGACATCACAGATGAACATGTGTGTGCTGCCCACTCCATAGCAGACAACACAGAATCAGTGGGACCAGATAGTGTCCCAGACTGTGGCATACACGAGATTCATGACAAACTTCACACTCACATTATGTCACTGTTCGATATCACAGTTACTACAGGATGTGTACCCGTGGAATGGCATACAGCTACAGTGTACCTGCTACACAGTGCCACAAGGGACCCTGGACATTATCACAATATAGGCCTAACTATCCTGGTCTGCTATGCTATGGAGTGTATCATCATGGAACACATACACATACACATTGTGAACCTACAGACACTGGATCCTACACAATTTGGTGTTGTTGTGGGCATATCTTGCCTCTTGCAGATGTTTGATGTCTTTAAACAGTTAACAGGTCCATAGATGTACACAGGGTTGTCCACACAGCCTACCTGGAGCTCGCACACCACTTCTACACAATACCCCACTTGGCCTTTACACATTAGATCACCAGATTCAATATCTACACATATGTCACAATCTGGATTGCTAACTGGACCATGGATAGCACACACATGGTCAGTATTGCAGGTGCCATGTCTGACTATACACCAGTTACATGCGGCATCCCACAGGGCTCAGTCCTGGGACCTCTCTTGTTCTGTATATATTTCTGATACATACTGGCTAGCACAGGGGGAATATGGATGACCATGTTTGCAGATGGCTGCAAACTGTGTGCCATATTCAACTCCACAGCTGGCACAGGCATCCTCAGAAAGGGTCTCACAGAGATGGCTGACTGGTGCCAGAGCCATGGCCTACAGCTACCTTACTTTAGATGCATAGTCATCACCTTTGGTAGTAACATTGTGCACACACATTACCACATAGGTGATGATACATCATGTACAGTGCATGTGGTTTGTGATTTGTGATTAGTACTCTTGACTTTGACATTCACGTTGCCAATGTTGTTGGACACACCTTCTATTTAGGCAACCTTATCCCATACAGTTTTACATCCAGATCAGGTGGGGTCATTGTGACCCTGTAGTTATCTGGCACATGCTTGGATACAATGGCCCATTTCAGATGTACCTTACCCAACACCTGCAGCAACTGGAATGTACACTGATTTACATACCAAGTGGATCTGGGGACTCACACAGATGGTATGCACAGTTTGGCTATGGTGACCCCAGCTCTCCTCAGTTGCTTACTGCCTACTTGGATGTAGTCTGTGCCTTTTCTTTGATGCCATGTCCATCACAGCATTGATGGATAGGCTCCATGTGAGGATATCAAAGTCCCTTACAGCTACATGCTCCAGGGACAGGTACATGAGCAATGATGTTAATAGGACATGCTGGAGGGGGATATTACCATCACAGAGGCTCCACTCACTTGGGAATGTGATCACAGTATCACATATGCACAGACCCACGCTGAACACCTACAGGTGACATCTTCACAGGTGAACGGATGATCGTATGTTTAGCCCTGGGATATGTTATGGGTCCTTGCTAGACAGAGGCAGAATGACATGAACATATGTGAGATATCTTGTGTGACCTACTATTGACAGGCGCAGTCTACTGATCTAGCATGATTGCAGACTACAAACACACTGTGGCTAGGCTTCTACATACCCTAGGGCAGATAGCCTAGTGTCAACCTCTGAACCTATGCTAATGTTCAGGATGCACATTGTTCAGTGATGGTACTGATTGCAGGTTTTGTTTCTTCTTTGCTTTACCACTTCCTATGAATAACCTAGGTTTTTGCATTACATATTTGACTGTGACAGTATTTCACTATTTATATTGTGCCTGTTGTCATGTCATTGTGTGCACATGGTGGATTGGTGAATAGTGCGAGGTTCCTGGGTTGACACTTGCAACTGTGGGATATGTGTGGCCCACTGCTGTACTCAAACTTTACCTAAGTGTGTGAGCATGCCCAGTTCAGACTTTCAGTGTTTTTTTGCCTGATATTTGTCTCATAGTTTCAAGTGTGTGAGCATGCCCAGTGTGACCTTTCAGTATGTTGCTGTCTGAGGTCCACTATGTTTGTTGATGTGTGTGAACATTACCAATATTAACATTTATACTAGATGTGTGTTGAATATCAGGTTCTATTATTACTGCAGGCCTCACCTTTGTGTCTTGACTCGACAGGGATTATGCTATGCATGCAAGGTTTCCATTAGATACTTAACATTGACTTATCAACATTTTTTCATGCAAGCTGACTACTGACATACTGTCATGGTTTAGTGGTTCTGTTCTCTGACTATAGTGCACTGTATCCTGGGTTCGAGGTCTGTCACTGCTTCATATTTTCATACATGGCAGAACAGACTGCTTCAAGAATAGTAAAGCAAATATGAACTTGTTAACCTGCTTTTGATGAACTATACCCACATTTGAGCAGACTTGCACAACATTGCTCAATGTTGCCCAACATTGCTGGACAGTGCACAGTATTGCTGAACATTGCCTGTAGTTGTGCTACTTAGTGTGTGCAATTTTGTTCACATACACTAAATAGTTGTGAGAGCTGTTTAGCAGTACTTTATATTGCTTAACACATAGCAATCATGCCTCAGGTGGTGCTGCAGGGCTGCCTATGCCGGATGCACATTTTACACTCCCTATACATGTTTGTTAACAGGTAGTGTCAAGTTAGGCATCGCTTTTACTATATGTGCGAGTCGGAGAGAGGTATCATTTCCAGGGTTTCTACTGAGCCAGTGTATATGCTATGCATTGCCTCTTTGCCAAGGCCAAAGCATACTGGGCACGCCTCCTTCTGCCTACTGGGGCAGGCTCAGGTTGTTCCTCCTCTGAGTCATGCTCTACCTGTGATGGCCTTGGCAATGGTGGGGGGCTGTTGTGCCCGGCCCTATGCTGCTCCTGCTGCAGCTGTTTTCGCCAGACCATATTGTGTAGCATAGCACATACCATGACTATTTGGGTACATGTAGTTGGTGAGTACTGCAAGGTTCCACCAGATGTGTCCAGGCACCGGAACCGTGGCTTGAGTAACCCCAAAACACACTCAATTACATTTCGTGTTTGTGCATGTGCCTCATTATGGCGTTCCTGTTCAGGTGTGTGTGCATTTCTGATGGGTGTCATCAGCCACGGCTCAAGTGCATATCCAGCATCCCCCACTAGGTGACCATGAGGGATGTCCCCATTGGCAAATGTCTGGTACAGCTGTGTCAGATGCCAGATATGAGAGTCATGGTAGCTTCCAGGGCAGACAGCATACACATTCAATATTATGCCCTGGGCATCACACACAACCTGGCAGTTGATGGAGGGGTAACCCTTGCAGTTATAGTAGACCCTACCCCGCTCACCGGCTGGTGCTTTGATGCGAATGTGCGTGCAGTCTATTGCACCCACTACCTCAGGGTATTCCACTATTTGCTGGAAGAGACACATATTGCTGGCCAATACCTCACGGGAATTGGGGAAATATACATGAGTACTGACATGTGCTGCCATGGCATTCAGGAACTGGTGCAGTACCCTGGATGCTGATGCCTGTGAAATCCCCATCATATCGCCAGTTGGTCTCTGGAAGGTACCTGTTGCTAATATTGTTAGGCCAACACATACCTTGGTTTCCACTGGGATGGGTTCCCCTCTGTTGGTTCTGTGTGTGAGGCGTGGCCTGCACAGCTCAACAATTTGCTGCATGAGGTCTCTGTCCACTCTATAGCACTCCACTATCTCAAGCTCATGTAGACCCTGGTAGGTTACCCTGGGTCTGTACACTCTTCTCTGTCTCCTCACTGTGGGTTGCTCAGCAGCATTTGCATTGCCACCACCCTCAGCATGTTGCATATGTTGCCTTATGACAGCAATGGCAGCCCCTAACATTTCTTTGTCTCAGTAAAGCTTTTCCAGTTTTCACTTCTATTAGCTTACTGCAGTGTTGCAGTGTGTCTGAGAAAACATACTGGAATGTTTTTTGCTGAGTTTTAAGTGCTGGGCTGGGCTAGTGTAATGCCTGTGTAATTGGCTGATTCTGATTGTTTTCACCTGCTAACTCTGCTAGTACTCCCTGGTTAACTTCCTACTATTTGTTGTCCTTCCTTTTCCCGTTCTGTTTCCTCAGGGGGCAGCACCACGCAAACAAGTGCAAATACACACACAACAGCTCACACGCACGCACACATGCTTACACAGACTAAAACTTGCTTATTCTTGTTAAAACTCGTGCACACTGGTGCAAACACGCTTACAGCTGTTTACACAGCCTTACATATGCTTACTCAAGCCTACATGTGCGCACACAGGCTTATACGCACGCACACTATCTTACTCGGGTTTGCTGGCGCACACACGCACGCATGCACGCTCAGCAAGAAACTTTGGTGTTATCCACAGCATGCACCTTCAATTTCTTGACTTTACCTGGCCTACCTGTTGACACACCTCTTTCACTATTATGTAAATGTAAGCTGACACGTCACTCTGCTCCAGTGAGCTGCACTCCTTTCATACATACCCCCTCATGATGTCACCTCTCTTCTACTCTGTTACTCCCCTTATCCTACTCCTACACTCCACTGACTGTGCTCATTTGCTATGTGAACTTATGATTCACTATCATAACTCTCATTTGCATAGGATTGCCTACTAATACTTAGTTACATCTCTTAGACTGAGCTTCCCCCCTTAGCAACCTCTACTCGGTGGCCATGTTGTCTTCAGCCTGCCATTCCCTTGCATTGTAAATTCATTTTGGCTATGAAATCCACATTTGTGGATCTTAATTATTCATTTTCTGCTTTTTGTGGTGCTGCGCTACAGTTAAACCCCGGACATCGGGGTTAAAAAAAATGTTTTTATTTTTATTTTGCATCACTTCCTATTGGCAATGGCCATTTTTTTGGCCATTGGCATGCTTCCTCCTGTGAATGCATGCTTTTTTTACTGCTGACATGGCTCCGTTTTGCTATTTGCAGAACCGTACTCAGTTATCAACTGAGTACATTTCTGCAGATAACACTACTCCTACTCTGACAGGTTTGGGTTTCCTGGATCGCAAATTTAACCTCATTAGCATGGCTTTCGACTGCAATTAAAGTAATTTGCATATCCCAGCCCTGTCCGTGTAGGACTAGTTTAGAGAGCTTAGTTGCATGCCCCTGACAGCTGTTCCTGGATCGCTCGGCGGACATGTTGGCTTGCTGGAGTCTTACTCTACTCTGCTCCGTACAAGCCTTTGTGTATCCGGCCCGCAGTTTTAGACTAAGTGTAAAATATTATATGTGGAAAACAAAAATGCAGGGAAAGATTTCATATTGTGAATAGGATAAAAGAAGGACCAGGAGTTAAGTGGCATACCTTGAGCAGACCATGAAACAGTCTGTGAGGATAACTGGTTTTGCAGATAGTAGGAGCAGTAAAAACAGTAGCCTGCAAGCTGCTCACTAACTCAGACTTCTGGTGTATCCAGTATTAAGTAGAGAAATAGGAAGACTGAATTAACCAAATGATACCCTCTGCTCAGAAACTATCTGCTACTGAGGCAGCCTTCCATACATGTAAACTAATAAGGAATGATCAGGACTGTAAAAATAGTTAAATAAAATCTGAAATAAGAATTCTTCTAATATAGCTCAGATGGTTAAGGTTGTGAGGTGCTAATGGTTTATAATGTAGTTCTGGGATTGATGCTGTCTGTATCTAGTTCATATTGTATAACTCTGAACAAATCAGTTAATCATGGCCTGACTTCTGGACCCATTGAGGAAAAAAAAACAATTCTTCTTATTTATCTTTTCTGGATAAAGAAAAGCAAAAGACAAGCCCCACAGTTCATTTATCTTCACTATCATTCTCTTCCTTCTTCTAATTGGCTGCCCATAAGAAGGCTAGAAATGTGTAATGCCACAAGAAGAAAAGCAACATAGGTTCATAGGTTCATAGGTTCATACTAGGCTATCTGCCCTAGGGCATTTATAAGCCTAGCTAGAGTGTGGGTGGCTTTCGCCACCCCTTGGAATGAGAATACTATGCCCATTTAGGGTTTAGTTTACTGTGCCTCTGTCTAGTAGTGACACAGAGATGACCCCCAGGGTAAACCTACGATCTCCCATCCACTCGTCAAGATTTCTCTTGAAGAGAGTCAGTGAGGGGATCTGCCTAACATGGACTGGGATTCTGTTCCAGAGTGTAGGGAGCCTCTGGGTTATGAATCTGTCCCTCCAGCATGTCCTATTTATTTCTGTGTTGAGGTTCAGATCTCTCGCTCTCGTGGCTTTGGTGGATTTGGATTTTCTGAGGTGGAGCATGTCCATTAATTCCGGATTGGACATGGCCTTGTACGTCAGGCATAGATCGCCTCTGAGTAGGCAGTACGCAACTGAATAGAGCTGGAGTTTCTTCAGCCGGGCAGCATATGACATATGTTTGAGACCCTTGATCCTCTTGGTGAGGTACTTTTGGGGTCTTTCTAACTGCTGCAGGTGTCGGGTAAGGTACATCCCAAATGGGGCATTGTACTCAATTATGGGCCTGATAAGGGAAGAGTATAGGGGCACAATGACCTCTCTTGATCTAGATGTGAATCCTTTCATGATAAGGTGGGTAATATAGAAGGTCTTCCTAACCACCTTGGCAATGTGAGTGTCAAATGAGAGGTTACTGTCAACTTGGGTCCCTAGGTCCCTGATTACTTCTTCTGTACTTAATGGATTACCACCTATGTGGTAATTTGTGGGTACTTTGTTTTTCCCAAAGGGTATGACTATACATTTTTTGTCGTTCAGTTTAAGGCCATGTCTCTGGCACCAGTTATCCATTTCTATGAGGCCTTTCTGAAGGATGCTTGTGTCCGCTGGAGTATCAATTATGGCGCCCAGTTTGCAGTCATCTGCAGACTTTGTCAGCCATAATCCTCCTATATTTGCTTGCACCTTGGAAAAATAAATGCCGAACAAGAGGGGTCCCAGGACCGAGCCCTGTGGGACACCGCTTGTGACTGGCTTAGAGTCTGACATGGCTCCAGCAATTCTGACCTTGTGGGTTCTGTCCTTGAGCCAGTTTGCAACCCATCTTATGACATATGGGTTTACATTTAAGCTAGTGAGCTTGTCTATGATGCCTGAGTGGGGAATTGTGTCGAAGGCTTTTGCAAGATCAAGGTAGGCTGTGTGAACTGCCTTACCCTCATCAATGGCCTTAGTGACTGTTTCAAAAAAGTCAACCAGGTTCAAAAGGCAGGATCTGCCCTTGACAAAGCCAAATTGGGTAGGATCCAGTGTCTGTAGGTCCCCAATGTCTTTGTTTATGAGTTCTATAATGATCCTCTCCATAGCTTTGCAGACCAGGCTCATCAAGCTTATGGGGCGGTAATTTCCAGGGTCCGTAGAAGCACCTCCTTTGTGGAGTGGGACCACTGTTGCTGTATGCCATTCTTTGGGTACGTATCCTGTAGTAAGGCTAAGATTAAACAGCAGCCTTATGTGCGGGTTTAGTTCCTCTTAGAGTTCATGTAGCACGCAACCCGGGACACCGTCTGGTCCCATTGATGCTGTGTTTTTAGCTTTGAAGAGGGAGACTCTCACCTGGGCATCTGAGATGTCAGGAAGGCTATACTTTGCTGGGATTAGATATTTCTCCTTTTGGGGAGGAGGGGGGGGGGGAATTTGCACTGAACCTGTCTGCCAGTATGTTGGCAATGTCTGTGGGTTCAGTGTATTTTTTGTCATTTTGGACTAACTCTGAGCATAGCTGGGAGTTTCCACCCAGGTTTCTAACATAACTAAAGAAGGCCTTGTGATTGTCTTTAGTGTCTTTTGCAATTTTTCTCTCATAGTTGGCCTTGGATGATTTTATGAGTGATCGTAGTTTTTTGCTAGTACTAATCAGAAATGCCTTCCATTTTGGGGATTTTGCTCTGTCATGTAGTAGCTTCCTCCTCCTGTTGTAAAGCTTGTTTATGGCTGAGGTCCACCAGTCAGGATGCCTGCCTTTGGGGGAATGGGTCTTGGTTTTATTTGGGATTGCATGATCCATGCATTCTTGAAGGTGTCCGTAGAAAGCGTTTATAAAGGATTCAGTGGTGTGGGCTGTGGTTTCCACTGGCCCAGGGGCCTTGAAGGATACCACTTCAGTCTTAAGAAGTGTGAAGTCAGATTTTGAGAAATTCTTCACTGTGGTCTTTTGTGCTGGGTGTGGGGGCGGGATGTGGATTTCCAGTGAGATTAATTTATGGTCTGATCTCACCAATGAGGGGTATACTTCTGGTGTGGAGCATTGTGTCCCCATGTTTGTGATGATCAGGTCTAGTATATTATCTCCTCTTGTGGGAGTGGTGACTAGTTGTTCCATTGCATTTGAGTTTATGAATTCTAGGAACCTTTGGGCTAGGGTGTTGGGGCTTGAGTAATGCTCCCAGTCCATGTTTGGGTAGTTGAAGTCTCCCAATATGATGGTATTTGGAGAGACATTCATACTCTCCAGTGTCTTCAGGAAGGCTGAGTGGGGTTCCTGAGTTTGAGAGGGTGGTCTGTAGCATGCTACAAACTGTAGGGCAGTTTTGCCTATGGTTAGTTGCACCTGGATGGTCTCCGATGCTTCGTGCATTGCCACTAACCTGGAGGTGTGGGTATCTTTGATGAATATGGATACTCCCCCTCCTTTTGTGGTTTGGTCTAAGTTTTGCGGCCAAAAAGCATGATATGAGGTATAACCTGGTAGTGCTGGGGTGCTCTCAGGAGCCTTGAACAAGGTTTCAGTCACTGCACAGACATTGATGTTCTCCATACTGAGGAGGGCTTCGAGAGCATGCATCTTGAGGTTTAGACTTCTGGCATTGAGCAGCATTACCCTTAGTTTTTTTCTGCTTGTGTTTTCTAGGGAGGTGGGTTTGTCTTTTGAGCCTTGCCTAAAAAAGGCACTATGGGGGTGGCAAGAGCCTTGGCCAATATCCAGAAGCCCAGGGGTGATAGGTGCAAGCCATCCCTTGCGAAGCAGCATGGCTTATCAAGCATGTCATCCCAAGCAGACAGACATCGGAACCTCATAGAATGACACCAGTAATTGAGCCAATTGTTAAAGCTGATCATTTTGTCTTTGTACTGTGGCATCATTCTTGGTGAGGGTAAGATGCTGCTCAGGGTCAGGGTCATACCGGCCTGGGCTACATAATTAGAGAGCTCTTCTATGTCGCTTTTCATGTAGTCCAGGGAGGTACGTCTCAGGTCATTCACACCGGCATGGACAATGACTGAGTCATATTTGCACTTGCTTTGGAGTGACCTGAGTGCTTGTGTTATGTGGTGGATTCTAGCACCCAACAGGCAGCTTACTGTAACCTTTTCCTTGTTCAGTCTGGTGAGCAGGACGTCAGTGTGTCTGACTATGGAGTCACCTATTACAAGTGTATCAGGCATGTTGTTTGGCCTTAAGGGCTGTGACTGTTTGGCACACTGACTTTGTGAGCTATGTGTTGCATGTGCTATGTTTTGAGGTAGTGGTTGCTTGGATGTCTGCTTTGGAGGCCTCTGTTGTTTTGGTAGATTTTTAATTAGAGCCTCCAAGTATGTTTTTGTGTGTTTATGTGTTTGGTTTGTAGTTGTGATAGGTCTATGTGAGACTGGGTTTGTGGTATGTGTGGTTACCTTCTCCTCCTGACTGGTTTTGCCAGTACTGAGTCGAGGGAGCTCAGCCTCCAGTTTGGCTATATAGTTGCATCTCTCACATATATTTGTATTTGTTGGGAGAAGGAGAGGGTTGTCTGTGTACATGCGGCAGTTGTAACATTGCCTCAAGATTCCCAGATTCACCAGCTGAACTGGAGAGGACACCAGTAATTGACCCTTCGACATGCTAGAATAGTGTAAAGGATTGCTGTGTAACTGAGTCAGAAAGGACTTATAGGGAAATGGGTTCTCAAGGGGATTGTAGGTGGATGTAGTGCTTTCTTTTTGTTTAAGAGTGCTTTACCTGTGTAAAAATGCTTTAGGAGCAAGTGCTGGGCTTTTCGGATAGAGAATAGACTGTTTAGATTGAAAGTAGAGCAGTTCTAAGGGAAAAATTGAAGAGCAGACTTAGCGGAGCCAGAAATAGTTTAAACTTGATTAACCGGCGCTGCCTGATGCTGCGCTATGCGCAACTTCGTGCAAAATCGCGTAAAAGTGCACAAAAGCGTGCTAAAGCGGCCTTTATAGCAGGTGGTTAGAAAGAGCTAGGAAATGGCCCAAAACGGCCAATAAACTACAAGCTGCTGGGCTGAAACCACTCCTTTAGGGACAAATAGGCTGCTCAGTGCTCCCCACTCCCACTGGTGAACAAAGAAGCTTCCTCCTATCCAAATAAGGATATGGACAACACAAGAACTATGACACAACTCATAACCAAGCAGGTAAATACACAGGAAAAGCAGAAGGGAAATACTGGAGGAAAGGAGGGCATACATGAAAAAAGTAAAGGAGGCACCAAAGAAGAAAGAAAAGGCAAAGAAGTATAAACAGTCCTTGCCACACAATAGCACAGTAAAGGTCCAAGAGTCCTTATTCTTAACAAGATTGAGCCACTACTGGGTCTCACACTCGTTCCTTGGCATTGCCTGGTTTCCCTCATTTGGTGTTGTTTCATTTCTGGTGCATGATCTGCTTGGGGGACTCTTCCTCAATTGCTTTAGCAGAAAACTTTATAGTGTCAGCTGGCACATTCGTCTGTTGCACACATGATTCATCCTTCCGCACACAGGCTAGCATTGGTAGTTATTTCCTTGCCAGTTCAAAAATTCAGGCTCTAGCTTAGTCTACTGGCCAGTTGTGAAATAATTTGAACGTTTTTTACTGAAATTTACCTTAAGCTGTATTAGCACCTGGCATTCACCATTCCATGTTACCATTTCAGTTTCTTTCACTGGTTCTTCCACAGAGAATCATCAAGTTTTGAATCAATGAGGTCCAAGTCCACCAAATTCAACTTGTTGGAAATACAACTTGGTGAAAAAAACTAACATAATGTTTGTCCCAATGCCCAATGTTCCCCCAAATGGGAAGCAAGCTCTCCTCACTCTCAAATTTACATATACCATACTCTATAGTTGTAAAAACATACATACATGTGTGTATGCTCAGGACGCATGCATACACACACACACACAAACACACACACACACACACACACACACACACACACACACACACACACACACACACACACACACACTCACACACACAAGGGAATCCATTGCACATGTAGCAGAAACTGTACAGCCAATGACTTCACATGGAAAACAATGAATGGGAAGATTAACATCAGGCAGCTGAATATGGTGATTTGGGAGCTCGATTTAGCTAGTTCAGAAATGTGAAAGTCTAGCTTATGCACTTTGCTTTGTTGTTATGTGTTCATGTGGAATAAAATTTGAACTGTTAGTAACTGATGTAGCATGTTAGTTGCAGAGTTGTTTATCATGTGGCACCTGTCACGGCTGCAACATATGATGAATTGTTTTCTCTCTGAATTGATCATATCATATGTTTTATTTCATATGTAGATATGTGACTAGGCAATGGATGAAAAGGTGTCCTTGTAGTCCAGCACATTTTCCAATTCAAAATAGGTAGGTAAAAAGCTAGGTAACTTGGTGCTTAAATAGATATGTTGAGAGATTATTTTTCTTTGGGACCAGGTTATGGAAATATTAGCTGCCACAAGCTTTACACATCAGCCTGGGAATCACATTTGCTGAAGAAGGAATCTTGCAATTTCATCTCTGTCCCATGCATGTCAGTTTTACATGAGGCCCAGAGAAGGAATGGTCCAAATGACACACAGTATGAGACCCACAGCCCAGGTCTAAGACCATATCTGATTGCATTTCAGAATCATCATTGTCTTTGGTGGACTCTCAGTACTGTACTAGAGGTGTAATCTTGATCATTGTCTTGAATCTATCTGCAAAGCAGTGTGTGGTTCATTGGAGAGGTGTTTCCCACCCCAGAATATATTGTTACACACAAGACCTTGGATTTTTCTGTCACCTCCTTTACTTCTAAAACAAGTTGATGCTCCATTAATGAGTGAGTACTGGGGTTTTATGCCATAGAGATGCTTTTCAGGGTTTGAGCTAGACTCCTGAGCCATTGGTCACTGGCCAGCAAGGGTTGAGATTTCTCCACAGCCTCCTCCTTTGCTTTTTGCAGGTCCTTCTTTTTCCTGCCAGGATTTGGATTTCCCACAGACCCTTATTTTACCTTTTGCACAGCCTTCTATTTCCCTCACTCTGGCCTTTAATAACTTGCTTAGCCTTTGCCTGAATAGTTTGTGAGTTAATGCTACATTTCACCTTGGTGCAGTTGCTTTGTGTCACCATCCACTTTACATGTTATTCGCTGATTCTGATGCAGCAGATTGACTTTAGAGGGGTGATTTTGAGGAATGTCCTGACTCTTGCCTTCTGCCAGCCATCAGTGGCTTAAGAGCATAGTGAGATGGCAGCTGCAGCAGCAGACAGAATGCTGATGTATCTCCTCAGGAAGATAGACTCTGTAAGCAAAGAGGCAAATTCACCTCTACTTTGGCTTTGTTCATGGCACAAAAAGAGTATTGTTCTGGAGGCAATGCCAGGACAGGATGTGAAAGGATCTTATGAGAGGGTAGAGAAGCTTTTCTCAGTAAAGACCAGATAAGATGGGGGGGGGCATGCTATAGGAGCACAACATCAGGTCAGGGAGGTGCAGGTGGTAAACCTGACCAGGAAGGACAAAGATGATATAGGTGCCAGATTGTAGGGACTAACTACCCTTGAATCTCCCAAAGGTTACTTCTTCACATAAAACAATGTATGATGTGTATATTTCTAAATTGAAGCTGCTGAAATTTTGAAGTGTTTTGATCTAATATACACTTTATGCGCACCGCGGGGGGTCGGGGGGCGCTTTTGGAAAACCTGGATTCAGCAAGGGAGTCGAGAATTGAAAACATTTGGGAACCACTGGTGTAGGTCATTAGTTACTGCACTAAAACAGACCCTTTTCCCTTGACAACCAGTGCTCCCTGGTATTGTTTACATTCTGCATGCCATTGACTATAATGACAAAATGCAGAATTAACTTAAAATTGAGTTTTCCCAATTTTTTTTTTTTTATTTTCGGCACGATCCCGTTTGTACTCTGCTGTCCTATGCTTAAACTGCCGAGATCGGCCAAAAAAAAGTTTAATTTTCATAATAATTAATCGATTTTTAATGCCAATGGCCTTATATTTGGCCAGTGGTATGTCTAATGTACATAATACATGTTTTTTTACGAGCTGTCATGCCTCCGTTTTGTCAGTGGCAGAAATTTACTCAGTTATGTAAGTGTATGCAAGCTCCTTCCTCTCTCCTTCCTAATTTTCTCATGTAAGGGTCTCTGCTGTATCATACTGACTGCCCACTAGGTGGTGCTCCCATTCCTTTCTGCTCTCTCCACTTTCTTTTCTCCTCTTCTCCTTATCCTTACCCATATAGTTGTCCGACTATCCTACTACTCCATCCCTTGCCATTTCTCCCTTAATTACCTGTCCTCTTCTCCTCACTACTTATACTCATCTCTATTTTCCCCTTATATGTCTCTGTTCCATCTTCTTCTGTCATCTCTTTACATCTATCCACTACTCTGATTTGCTGCCAGTCTTACATCTCACTTCACAACTGTGCAAGCTTACCTTCTGGCTCTCATACTCCACTGATTGTTTTCCTTCCATTTTCTACTTCCTTTGGCTCTTCCTCGCTCCGTTGGCCCTCAATCCTCCGCTCCCCTACCCTACCCCCAATTCCCACCCACCCCCAGTACCTCTAGATTTATACCTTTCTAACCCCTCCTACACACTCCAATCAGCCTCTCTCTATCTTCTCTTCATTACCCCTCCCACTTGTGACTCCTCCCTCTCTGCTCAAGCCTGCACTCCTACCCACACTAAGACAAGATTTTCACATCCTCTCCCACTTCCTTACCTCTCTTCCTCAAATAGCCTTCAAACTTCAATCTTTTCGTTTCCCAATCCCCCTCCTCCCTAAGTATGCCCTCCCAAATCCTTCACACAATTCTTAGCCCATGCTCCCTTCTTGCACTTCTAATTCCTCTCTATCTTACTACTTCCTTCCCTCCCTTAGCTCCCTTACACCTACCCACTTCTCAAACTATCCACTACTCTCACTCTCCACCTGCTTTCATTACTCACTACAACACCATTTCTTCCTCTCTTATTCCTCCTAAACTACTGTACCTATTCCTTCCTAAACTCCTCTCAACTACAACAACTACCTTCACTGTTACACCAATACCATCTCCAAACAACTTATCTCTCAATAAATCGAAACGACTAAAAGCTAATCCCTATAATGACCTAGCCTTATCTGGAGATATCCATCCCAACCCTGGTCCTTCCTTTACTACTAACAACTCTCTCCCCCCACCCCCTACTTCTTCCATAGCACACTCCAACTCCACCCTTCCCTTTTCCCCTCCTACCTCCTCTCTTAACTCCCTTAAGTTCTTTACTATAAATGCCCAGAGCCTAAATAATAAAATACACCAAATACAAGCTTGGATTTGCCACAACCAACCTGACATCTTAGCAGTCTCTGAAACTTGGCTAAAACCCCATACTGCAGACTCCGAAATCCTTCCTCCTGGTTACCAAATCCATAGAAGCGACCGTCTAAACAGAAAAGGAGGAGGCTCTGCACTAATCTACTCTAACCTTCTCTCTGTAATGCCTCTACAAACTCCAATTCCACAATTCAAAAACTCTGAGCTAACAGCTAGTCTCCTACGACTAAATAAACACAAAAAGATCTGCATTATCTCCCTTTATATATCCCCTGGCGACAACATCTCTACCCTTGAAAATATTCTTCACTGGGCCTCAACCAAAATAAAATTTGAAACTTTCATCCTTGGCGATGTTAATATTGATTGGAATAAAATTAACTCTCCTTCTCCCTCCCTATTCATTAACCTGTACAACTTTACCCAAGTAATTCACACTATCACACGCCCAAATAAACACCATCCCCAGGATCAATCATCGACTGGATCTTAGTCTCCCACCCAAACAAAATAACACTCTCTGGCACTATCCCAGAGACCTTTAGTGACCATCTCCCTGCATTCATACATCGCTCAAACAACACAACTAAACATCAGCACCATTTCATCCACACTCGTAATCTCAGCAACCTCAACCCCTCTAACTTTTCAAACACTCTTAAACACATTAACTGGCAAATTCTAAATACTCTTCCCCTTGACAACGCAGTAGAACATTTCAACTCCACTTTCCTAACAATTCTCAACTACCAAGCCCCTCCAAGAAACAAACGAATCAAAACTAATTCTGCTCCATGGCTCTCCAAAGAAACCAAACAAATCATGAATTGTAGGGACAAACTCTGGAAGCTCTACCAGAAGAATAAGATACCTTCCACCCTGCTTCAATACACACAACTTCGCAACCAAGCAAAAAAACTAATCATCTCTGACAAAAAAAACTATTATAATAAACTTCAGTCTAACAATAACGTAAACCCAAAACAATTCTGGAAATCTATTAATTCCCTACTCCTCCCAGGATCCAGGAATAATCCCTGCCCTGACCCTAGCATAACTGACTCAGAACTCAGCTCTCTTTAACACATTTTTACTGACTCTATAGCTAATCTTACCAAATCTTTCCCAGACAACAATCCTTCCTACTCTCATTCCTCTTCTCCCTCCTACCCTCCTCACTCCCTCCTAATTTCAATCTCAAACCTGTTCCAACTACTTTTATAAAGAGACTCCTCACTAAACTAAAGCCTTGCTCAAATGCCCTGACAACATACCCTCCTCCTTCCTCAAAGCTGCTGCTGAAGGTATTGCCATCCCTATCAGCATCCTAATCAATAGATCTTTAAAAGAATCTTACGCACCGAACTCTGGCATGCTGCCTTCATCCTTCCTCTTCATAAAGGAGGCAAAACACTAATATCTCCAACTTCCGCCCAATCGCCCTTCTTTCACCTATATCAAAATTCTTGAAAAATGTGTCCACCACCAACTTATGCCTTTCTTAACCCAAAATAACCTCATAACTCCCACCCAGCATGGTTTCCTCCCTGGCCACAGCACCATTACCGCCTTACTATCCTTCTTAGATACAGTAAATCGGGCCCGAGACTCCGGCTTACTAGTATCCTCAACACTACTAGATCTTTCTAAAGCCTTGACACTATCTCCCACAATCACCTACTCTGTCATCTCTCTAACCTTCATCTTTCCCTGAAACCCTCTCCTGGTTCTCCAGCTACCTATCTGACAGATCACAAGCTGTCAGATGGAATAACTCTACCTCCTCATTCCTGCCCACTCCCACCGGTGTTCCCCAGGGATCCATCCTTGGACCCATGCTTTTCAACATCTTCATAAATAACCTTCACTCTGTCATCCCTGACACAACAGTTATCCAATACGCTGATGACTCCACCTTAGTTTGCTCCGCTGCCAACTTGTCAGAATTACTGTCAAAAACTCAAATAGCTTATTCCACTACTGAGAACTGGATGCACTGCAACCATCTCTCTCAACTCTAATAAATCTAAAATACTTCTCTTCCCACCCACCAGGGCCTACTCCTTCGACAAAAATGCTTTCAAAGTCCTTAGCCAAAACAACACTGCCATAGAAGTGGTTCCTTCTGCAAAACTCCTAGGTATCACCATAGATGAATACCTCAAATTTGATATCCACGTACAACAAAACATCAAGAAAACCCACCAAAAACTTGGTATGCTCTACAGGAATAACCGCTTTCTCTCCAACTCCTCCAGGCATACTTTAGCAACTACCTATCTCCTTCCTTCCTTACTATATGGAGCCCTCTTCTAACTAACCTGTCTTCTTCCCTCACCTCTAAACTTGAAACTTGCTACAATAAAATCTCCAAATTCACAACCAAATCCAAAACCTGTACTCACCACTGCCTCTCCCTACAATCATTGAACTGGCTGGAACTCCCTAACTACCTCGACTACCTCCAACTTACCACTGCTCACAAATTAATATTTTTCCTAATAAGTGCCCAGCTCTAACAAACATCCTTCCCCCTTACATCCCAACCAGATCCCTGAGATCTGAACATCAAAATTTCATCGCTATTCATAAACCCAAACGCCCTGCAGGCCAACTCCTTCTCTCTTTCATAGTAGGCAAAAAATGGAACTCTCTTCCTCCCTCACTTAGGACAATACCTTACCCAGAATCTTTCAAAACTCAACTTTTCTGATTTCTATCCTCCAAACGCAAATGCTCCTGCTTTCACCCTACATAAATACAAATACATTTCCCCATAGAGCCTACTAAACTCCTGATGCAAACCTCACTACATCCTCTCCTTTTCTATTTACCTTACTCAAACTTATTCCATCACCTTCTGTTCTTTCAATTTCTCTCTCAACTCTTAGCATGTATATAACACAACTGTCCAGTAATCACTGATGCCTATTTCTAGACAATTGATTCCTATTGCTCTGAATGTAAAAAACCTGCAACTTTGTCTCATTGCTTGTACAATGACAATTTATTATTTTACTATACCTGTTTTGCATGAATTCATACTTGTATTTTTACCTATGTATTTGAAATTTCTTTTTGTAACCTCTTATTGTGTATAGTGTGTGTTTTTTTTTTTTTTTTGTGGAGCTTTTCTCCCCGGGCCTCCACTGAAAATGGGCACTTTCTGGCCCAGTGGACTTCCCCGGTAATCAAACTGAAATAAATAAATAAATAAATATTTTCTGAATACATTTCTGCACTGACACTGTTCTAGCATGGAGACCTGGCAGCTTGGTGAATCACTAAATCACCTCATTTTCATGGTTTTCACCAGCAAATGAGGTGGTTTGCATGCCGCATGGTTTTCCGTGCTAGAACAGTGTAGGGCTGCTCGTGCGTGTGAAGACGGCACTATCCTGAATTGCTCTTACACTGTTCCTGCATGGAAAAAATGGCTTCCTGAATCCCAGGACATGTCTTTGGACTGTGAGAGGAAAATAGAGCACCCAATGTAAACCCATGTGAACAAAGCGAGAACATCCAGCCTCTGCACAGAAGGTTATGAAGCCTAGAATAAAACCTGAGTCCTTCTTGCTGTGAGGTGACAACACTACCCATTATGCTACTGTGTCATACAATAAGAGTCAGAATTTAATGCATCATTTGGTGTCACAAAGAATAGTGCTGTTTCCTTTCTGTGTCACAGGATCAAGTCCATACACAGTTGCATGCCACATAAAGCATAGGTTTTCTACCCTGTGTTTCACATATCATCAGCCCTATATATAGATAGGCTGCCTCACAACAGCTTGACTATATATCCATATGGGTCTACTGTCTTTCAACAAAAGTATGTTTAAATGAAAGTTACTTACCCGATCCCATTTCTTCGAAGCTGCATTACATCCAATGCACGGATTTCTGAATTCCTTTCCCTGTGAAAGGAACACCTTGTCCACCATGGTGGACTTTGCCCTCTCTTCAGTTTAGTGTGATCTTGGCGTTGGCATATTTAAGTAGGAGGTGTGTCTGGGGAGGGCAAAGCCCCACTTTGGTGGGTTTACTTTTGCTCTGTTTAGGTTTATTCCCATGGTGGCAAAGTGGTTCCTTTCACAGGGAAAGTAATTTGGCTGTCTGTGCATTCAGTGTAATGCAGCTTCGGAGAAATGGGATCAGGTAAGTAACTTTCATTTAAATGTAACTTCATTTAAAGAAAGTAGACCCATCCATATATACTGGTATTCAGATACCTCTTAACTGTCCAGATTGTTGCCTCATATTTTTGTCTTGTTTCTCATAAAATCTGTGGTTTTCTAGCAAATCACTAAGGATTAAAGTCACTAAATAATGACATATATTTGGGTTTCTGACTTCATATCCTTCCAAAAATACATCTTAACACAAATCCTGTTATTCTACCAAGTTTATAAGAGCAATATTTAAAATATGTCCCTATTTTTGTGCCTTTGTCCCCCCATTATTTCTTACACTAAGAGGTTGAGAAGTATGTATCAGTGTGAAGTGGGACACAGGTCCTTTATCTTTCTATGTCCATACAATGGATTAATTATGGAGGAGGAAGATATGGCAATGATATATCAGGCTTGCTGGGGTAGGTCTGCAAGTTCACACAGCAAGCATGAAAGAAATCCCCAGGGTATGAACTCTGTTATTTATGCACATGAAAATCAGCAAAATGAAGTAATTCTAACTGAAATCACACAGTAAAGGACCAGGTGGAAGGAGGTCTAAGGAAGGATGTGGAAATGATGATCAAGTGGACCAAAAGATGACAGGTGAGGATCATTGCAGATAAATGCAAATTACTGCACAATGACCACAAGGATCTAGTTTATAATAAAATACCCCAACTGATGCTCATCTCATTCGTCACTTTGTTCATCCACTCCTCTATTCAGTCATAATAAAGTTTCAGTTATCAAGCACCTTTGCAAGCAGACTGCATCCATCTGAAGTGGGGGATGGGGTCCTGTCCCTCCTGCAACCCTGAGCTCCAAATATATCTCTTCTGAGGTTTAACCAATTCATCAGAAAAGGAAATACATTTGCCCCTTTTCCACTGAGATGGGGCAGCCTCAAAAGTAGTATACTGTACACAGAGTCCCCACATCAGGGATGTAGGGGGAAACCCTTAGCAAAAACCATTTATTTTTAAATGATATCTTACTAAATATATCATGGCAGTCTAGTGGTCAGTAGTAAGATCACTGTAATAGACTGAGTATAATATGGTAAAAATACAGTAAGTTAATAAAGACTTAGCCACAGGGACCCCACTGAGAAATATCAGTTGAGGGAGGTGAAGTGAGGACAGTGGGGAGAACAGGGTGCCAAGGTATTAAGTACACATACAACAGACCACTGGGACCACAGTGAGAGTGCATTGATAACAGTAAAAGCAATGAGATAGTGACTCCGGTCTGCTTGGCCCTTGTCAAGACACTCTGCAGGACATACAAGGAAAGAGACAGAGAAAACTGCATGGGATGGATGGAAAAAGAATATAACCAGAGTCTAGAAGAGGTTAGGATCTTCTTCCTGAAGATTATATGATATCAGTGCAGGAGACCATGTCACAGAAATGTGAAGCAGTCATCCTGAGCAATAAGGACAGAAAGAGGAGGAAGGGACACAGGCAGAATAGTGTATGAATTAACCAGTTACCGCATCACTGAAAGTATTTCTTCACAGGGAAGGTGTAGTGGCATAGAACAAACTACGAGAATGAGTGACAGAGATCAAAATTAGTGAGGCATTCAAGAGGAAAGTGGGTGGGAAAGAGTGGACTAAATTATTCACTTCTTTTGCAACAAGTAATTGTAATACAATATAAATTGCTTGTGTACATTTTTTGCAATATATTCAACTCTTTCTGAAAAAAATTCACATTTAACTGTTTAAAGTGATCAGTCACTCGAGGAAATGAAGACGCTGTTTATTTTGTTCCTCCATTGGCATAATTACAGCCATGACATTAATATTATAAAGGGTGTAAGGGATGTAACATTTTTCAGGAGAAACTGATAAGCAGTAAAGAAATCCTTCAGCCGCATTTTTCACACAGGTCTCAACCTCCTAGGGAGAAAAGGGTATCCTCAGAAATCTATGCTCAAGTCTTTTGTTCCATTGTTTTTCCCGATGGAGTTTTTCAAGAACATGGAAGGAAACCATTTTCTATCCTTGGTTATTCTGAGTCCCTTATTGTGCAGTTTCACTTCTCCTTATAGCTTAGTGGAGCAATGCATATTACTACTCACTGAAACTACTGTTTTTAACTGAAAGCTGTAACTAAAATTGTAAATTGCACACCCTGAATTTACTTATTATCCTGTTACATCAGCCTACTGCTTAACTACAGCCATGTATATTTATTCTCACTGACACTTTTATTCTTAAACTGAAAGCTCTAGCTAAAGTCTTGGCATTCCTGCCTTACAGGTTAAACAGATCGCTTTCCCTTTATGAAAGGAACTATAGAATGTTAAGTTAAATAAGCATATGTGACTTGACTGATGTATTTGTGGATTGTGATTTTACTGCTAATGCAAAGATGACTATGTAAGAGCTCTTGGAATTACCTGTTGTTCTTATCCTCCAAATTGTTATCACTGTTCATCTGATTTAACCTCACTGTTGCTGTCTCATTTCTCTCACCCTGTACTATCATGTTCATGTGTGTTTCATCTTTCCTTTTCATAGTGCTCTCCTCGTCCTGCCTTGCCTTTCCTGCTGTTCATGGCATATTATAGTCACTGTACTGGATCTTGCATGCCCTCCTTTCCCTGCTCCTTTTATACAACCTGACTGCTGCTACAGCAATACCTTTTGTATCTGGCCCTTGTTACTCTCTACTCCCTGCCACTCATACCCCCTCTCCTCACTCATTTGTTTCCACTGAGAGGTGTCTCTCTTTTGCTTTCTAACTGCTCTTCCATGCCTCCTCCCCTGTCTCTTATTTTCTCTTACTCTCCTATCTCAGCTTTCTTATGGTTCACTCCTTTGAAATTGTCCTTATCTTTGTCTCTCCCATTTGGTGCTTCTACTAACCTTTTAATTTCTCCTCTCTCTCTCTCTCTCTCTCTCTCTCTCTCTCTCTCTCTATCTCTCTCTCTCTCTCTCTCTCTCTCTCTCTCTCTCTCTCTCTCTCTCTCTCTCTCTCTCTCTCTCTCCCCTTCACTTAGAATATACCAGTTTCATTCCAGGTGTCTGTTGAGTACCCTGCCTAGGACAACTGAACCCAAGCGTGCAACCTCAGCATCCTATCTCAAGCCCAGGCTTCATACTCCCAAGGACTGTGTAAGCTAACACTGTATGTTAATGCTATAAGAATGTATAATCTTTACTTTGGCTGTTAATTAGCCGGTGCTCTATTCCACTGGCCCTCTATACCCCTTTCATCCTAAACGACTCTGAATTCTCACCCACTCCTTCTACTCCTCTCCAGGCAGAATCTGATCCTTTTGCTAGAATAGAAACCTTTATAAAACACCCACCTATGTGCTTAACTCTATGCTAAACTCCATTTATTAGTGTTAGCCTACATCTACCCAGTTACAGTCTGCTCTATTGTCCAGATTTTCCTCCTCCCGAACTTAGATGTACTCCAGAAACCTTCCTAGCCTGTGTTACTTTTTTTACTCAACTCATAACTGAACCATCCCCCATTAACAATCATAATATATATCCCAAGCACTCTTACAGACTGGATACTTGTCTCTGACCCCCACAAATATAACTCCAAAACCGTCCCAAACTCTCTAAGTGATCACTCCCCTGTAAAAGCCCTCAGATTCACCTCACTTTACAGGGCCACACAGATACATCACCTGTTGCAAACTAACTAACTTCTGACCAGAGACTTTTAATACCCTTCTTTCCAGAATTAATTGGACTTATCTAACCTGATGCCACCTCGATGATGTAGTCCAGTCATTCAAGTCTACCTTCCTTAATATTCTCAACAGCCTTGTACCTCTCTGCTCAGGCTGTATAAAATAGGACATATCCCCTTGATTAACAAACACTACTGACACCCTAATGAAATCTAGAGATAGGATGTGGAAGACGTGGGTGAAAACTAAGCTAACCACAGATTTACAAAGGTGCAAAGAACTCAGAAATCTGACAAAAAACACATTATTAAGGATAAAAAAATAATTCTACGTTAACCCCCTACAGCTCATAGACTCAATCCCAAAAAATTCTGGAACTCTATTAACCAAATATTGCACCACAGGAACCCCATTTCTCCTAATCCTTGCGGCGACAGGACACCTGAAGAAACTGCTGCTATCTTTAATAACCACTTCATAGAATCCTTATCAAAAAAATTCCCTCTGATCTCTCTTCCACTAACATCACAAACTCTAGCAACAACTTGGCTACTAACTCATCTGAACCCTCTCCAACTGCAAATTGTTCTAATACTTTCTCCCTTAGACCTGTTCCTACTAACTACATTAAATCTCTACTCTCCAAACTAAAACCCTGGTCTACATCTGCTGACAAAATTCCTTCCTATTTTTTTGCAGTTAGCAGCTGGCTCACTTGCTTTCCCTGTGCCTATCCTGATAAATTGCTCTATCACTGAGTCAAAGGTCCTTTCTATCTGGAAAGAATTTTACACTCTACCTATACATAAAGGAGGTAACTCCACTGAAATCACTAACTTTAGACCTATCGCCATTCTATCCCCCCTCTCAATAGTATTGGAAAAATGAATACATAAACAAGTCATGCACTACGTAGAACAGGAAAACCTGCTCACACCCATACAACATGGTTTTCACCCTAAACACAGTACTACCACTGCCCTTATACCCTTCCTTTGTACTATTTATCTAGCCAGAGATACTAACAAACTTGCCTCTTGCCTTTTCTTAGACCTTTCAAAAGCCTTTGACACTGTCTCACTCACTTCTACTATCTAAAATATCGAACCTTAATTTCTCTATTTCTGCTGTTGCCTGATTTTCCAGCTATCTCACTGACCAACTGCAATCAGTTAAGTGGCATTCTGCTCTCTCCTTTTCACTCTCTCTTAAAATAGATGTCCCACAAGGCTCTATTCTTGGTCCTTTACTTTTCAATATCTTTACCAATCAACTCTATACTTCCTGCCCTCAGTCATCCCTGGTACAATATGCTAATGGCTCTACAGTCATCACCATTGCTGACACTCCCTCAGAGTTCATATCTACCACCCAGGCATCCTTTAACTTGGTAGAAACCTGGCTTCCATTAGAAATTAGGTCCCTTAATAAACTTAAACAATTCAAAACAGCTACCAAAGAATATTTAAAAACTCACTGGTCCTGTCAATGTTCCCACGCTGCTTAATTCTTCTCTACAATCATTAAAATAGTATCCATCCCACCTACTATGCCATCTTAGCCTAATTATCCACCACTACTTTCATACCTCTCTGCTATTTTAAGCCCTCTTTATCTCTCTTCTTTCTTTCTTCTTACCATGATCTCTTAATGTCTATTTAAAATACACATCTATCACCTCTCCCTCTTAACAGGAATTACATGTGGATTTTTTTCTCTTCATTTCTCATAATTATATTACTTTGTCACACCACTTTATTTATTGACATGTACTGTAAATATTTTAAATTTCTTTAAATGGCTAGTCTTACTGTAATGCTTGTGGAGCATTTCTCGCCAGGCATCTGCTGAAAAAGGGCTATTCTGGCTCAGTCAGACAATCCCGGTCAACAAATGTAAAATAAATAAATAAAATTGTGTAACACATAAGCAGCATTAAAACATTATAGAAAAGTCAAGGATAGGACTACACAGCAACACTCTATGAAATTATACACATTTATACACAAGCATTATAGTGAGCCTTGATTGTGGGTAAAAATAAAAAAAAAAGAATATGGTCATCGGGTCTATATCACTTCATCGAACCGTCATTTCAATGAAAAGCATTTCATTGGAAATGCCATTCAATGAATTCCCATCACCCACACTAATTATATATACAAACTCCGAAAATGTACTACAGTGGGAAAAGGGCAAATTTCCAGATCTTCACATTACCACTATCTCAGTATGAACAGTTCGATGAACTGAATGTTCAATGTAATTGCACTGAAAATACAGTTCAGTTAACTGATTTTTCAATAAATTGATAGGGACGCTGGGCACCAAACCTTGCAGCTTTTAGCTCTAGCTGAAGCAGGCAACTTCTCTATTGCTGTACTCCTACGCTTAGACTAGAGTATTTGATTAAAAACGTTTCTAATTAAAATAGCAGCTTATCGTATACATCTCCTTTTTAATGATAGTATAAGTGTTACATCTATGCAGCTACAACACCAATTTATATGTTATTTTATAAGAACCTCTTCTTAGTCAGCAGTTTGATTTTAAAGCTATATTGCTGCATTGCCTGCCTGCTAAATGTTTTACTGTACTGTCTCCGCTAATTTGGCTTCTGTCAAGACTGAAAGGGATCTATGAACCAGCTTTCTTTTGTGATTTAAAACATAAATAACCCAGAAAACATAATGGATCCCTAACCCAACATATCCTCTATTTCTGAGATAAGATGCCCTTACCTGTTAAGCAGATTACTTCCTTAGCAACCTTTAAAACCAGTTTGGATCATAACTTTCAGTTCTCCCTGATTTTACCTTATATTTGTGGCCTATTCACCTTAAATTTTTTGATTTTCTGGTAAATTACTGAGGATTACACTCAGTCAATAATGCCATTCATTAGAGTTTTTCTTATTTCTCAAAATGCATGTTGATGCAAAACCTACTGTTCTATTGACTTCCTGATTCTGAGACTTTCTTCTTCCATTATTTTTGGCTTTGTCCAAAATTTTCTAGCAAGTTGGGAGGTATGCCCCCAGATTTACTATTCTTCTGTGCAGGTTCATAGGTTCATAGGTTAGTATTAGGCTATCGGCCCTAGGGCCTATACAAGCCTAGTCATAACAATTGCCTGGATATTTCTTCCCACAATATTTACTTCTCTGGACCCCTGTCTAGCAGGGTGACTGATATGATCTCCGGGGTGAATTTCCTATCTCCCATCCAATCATCAAGGTTCCTTTTGAAGATGGCCAATGAGGTGCTCTGCTTGACATGTATGGGCAGTCTATTCCAGAGTATGGGGAGTCTCTGGGTCAGGAACCTATCCCTCCAGCATGTTTTGTTCATTGTGATGACAAGGTTTAGATCCCTGGAGCGTGTGGCTCTGAGGGATTGGGATTTCTTTAAGTGGAGCATGTCCAACAGCTCAGGGTTTGACATGGCCTTGTATGTTAAGCAGAGATCGCCTCTGAGTAGACGATATGCCACAGAGTATAGCTGGTGTTTTTTTAGACGGTCAGCATATGGCATCTGAGTTAGGCCTGTGATTATTTTAGTGACGTATTTCTATGGCTTTTCCAGCTGTTGCAGATGTCTTGTGAGGTACATAGCAAATGGGGCATTATACTCTATAATGGGTCTAACGAGGGATGAGTACAGTGGGACAATGACCTCCTTTTTACTGGATGAAAAGCCCTTAGTGATGAGGTGTGCCACATAGAAGGATTTCCTGACTGTTGTGGAAATGTGGTTATCGAAAGTGAGACCACTGTCCACCTGTGTCCCTAAATCTCTCATCACACTTTTGATGTTTAGTGTCCTGCCAATTATGTGGTAATTCATGGGTACATGTTTTTTTTTCCAAAGGGGATAACTATACATTTCTTGGCATTAAGCTTGAGCCCATGGCTCTGGCACCAGACATCTGTTTCTGTAAGGCCCTTTTGTAGAATATCCACATCATTTGGGGATTCAATAATGGCTCCCAGTTTGCAGTCATCTGCAAACTTTGTTAGCCAGAGTCCCGTAGTGTTGGCCTGTACTTCAGAGAAGTAGATGCCAAACAAGAGTGGTCCCAGGACTGAACCCTGAGGTACTCCACTTGCCACTTGTCTGGAGTTGGATTTGGAGTAGGCTACTTTTACAGTCTGGGTTCTGTCAGTAAGCCAGTTGGCAACCCATCGAGTGATGTAGGGATTTTTGCCCAGCTCAGTAAGGTTTTCTATGATTCCAGAGTGGGGGATGGTGTCGAAGGCCTTGGCGAGGTCCAGATAGGCTGTGTGCACCACCTTACCCTTGTCCATAGCTCTGGAGACTGATTCAAAGAAGTCAATCAGATTCAGGAGACAAAATCGGCCCTTCACAAACCCAATCTGGGTGGTGTCCAGTGTTTGAAGGTTGCCAAAGTCTTTGTTTATAAGTTCCATGATAATGCGTTCCATGCCCTTGCAGATCAGGCTTGTCAGACTGATGAGACGGTAGTTCCTGGGATCCAAGGCGGATCCCCCCTTGTGGAGTGGGATAACTGTAGCTGTGTGCCACTCAGTGGGCACGAAGCCTGAGGTGAGGCTATGATTAAACATGACACTTTGAAGTGTCAGTTCATTTTGTAGTTCATGTAATACACAGCCTGGGATGTCATCTGGTCCCATGGATGCTGTATTCTTAGCTTTGGAGAGTGCGGTTTCTACCTGTGTGGCCATGATTACCGGAATTTGGCAATATTTTGGTATTGAGATGGGCCCTTTAGGGGGTGAGAGGGGGGTGAAGTTGGCACTAAATCGATCTGCCAAGATATTGGCAATGTCCTTGGGATCAGTATATTTAATGCCATTCTGTTGTAGCTCAGAGCAGATTTGAGCATTGCCATTTAGATTCTTGACATAACTATAGAATGCCTTGTGGTTGTCTTTGGAATCTTTGGCAATTTTATTTTCGTAACTAGCTTTTGAGGATTTTATGAGGGATCTCAGCTTCTTACTGAGGCTGGTGAGGGAGTTTTTTTTGCATCCTGGGATTTTCCTCTTTTCTGCAACAGTTTCTTCCTTCTGTTGTATAGTTTGTTTATAGCAGGGGACCACCAGATTGGCTTTTTTTGGAGAAGAGCATCTTGGTTCTATTTGGGATGGCATGATTCATGCATGAGTGGATGTGCTCGTACAGTGCCTTAGTGTAGGATTCTGCAGTCGAACTTTCAGATCCCGTCAGCATGGATGTTGTGAAGTTTGTCACTTCTGACTTCTGTAGTATGAAGTTGGCTTTGGAGAAGTTTTTTAAGGAGATTTCCTTACTGGGGGGTGGGGTGGGATGTGGATGTCAAGGGTGATTTGCTTATGGTCAGACCTGACCAATGAGGGGGTGATCACTGGTGTGGAGCATCTATCTCCCATGTTGGCAATGACCAGGTCTAGGATATTGGAGCCACTGGTAGGACAGTGGATTAGTTGATCCAGGGCATTGGAATTTAAGAATTCCAAGAACCGTTGGGAAAAGTAGCTGGTACCTGAGTAGTTTCCCCAGTTAATGGCAGGGTTGTTGAAATCACCCAGTATTAGGGTGTTTGGTTGTATCTTAATATTTTCCAATATGTTTACAAAGGTGTAGTGAGAACCTTGGGGCATGGTGGAGGATCTGTCGCAAGCTACAGTTTGGATTGCAGTCTTACCTAGTGTTAGTTGCACCTGGAGAATTTCAGATGCATTGTGTTGGGCAACTAGCCTGGAGGTGTGAATATCCCTGGTGAATATGGACACTCCTCCACTTTTAGTGTTTCGGTCTTGGCTTTGTGGCCAAAAAGTGTGGTAAGAGTTGTAGCCTGGTATTGCAGGGGTGCTCTCTGGAGCCTTGAACCAGGTCTCAGTTACTGCACAGATATCGTTCTCCATTTTAGGAGTGCCTCAAGAGAGTGCATGTTGAGGTTTAGACTTCTAGCATTGAGTAGCATTATCTTCAGATTTTGCATGCTTGTATCTGTTATGGTGGTGGTTTTATCCTTTGAACCTTGCCTAAAAAAGGCACTATAGGGGTGGCAAGAGCTTTAGCCAGTAACCTGAATCCCAGGGGTGACAGGTGCAGACCATCTCTGGCAAAGCATTGTGGTTTGTCGATCATGTCTTCCCAGGCAGACAGCTACTGGATTCCCTTTGAATGACACCAGAAGCTTAGCCAATTGTTGAAGTCAATCATTTTTGTCCTTATACTGTGGTATCATTCTGAGCGAAGGCAGGATGCTACTCAGGGCTAGGGTCATACCTGCCTGGGCAACATGATCCAAGAACTCTTCCATGTCTCTTTTCATGTAGTCCAGGGAGGTACGTCTCAAGTCATTTACTCCAGCATGGACAATGACAGAGTTGTATTTGTACATGTTGTGGAGTGACTTGAGTGCATGCATTATGTGTCGGATCCTGGCACCCGACAGGCAGCTGACTGTAATTTTCTCCTTGTTCAGCCTGGTGAGTGGGATATCAGTGTGCCTGACTATAGAGTCACTTATGACTAAAGTGTTGTGTACATTGTCTTGCCTTAGGGGCTGTGGTTGGGTGGCACACTGGTGTTGTGAGCTATGTGTCACTTTGGTTGTGACTGGAGTCTGTTTGCGTTTCAGCTTCAGAGGTCCATGTTGCTTGGGCAGGTTAATGTTAAGGTCCTCCACATATGTGGGTTTAGTGTTGCTATGTGTAGGTGTTGCTGGTGTGGGTTTTGAAGGGCTATGAGTTGCTTGAGGTGTAGTGCAGGTGTTAACCTTCTCCTCTTGACTGTCTAGCACAATTTTGGCTAAAGAGAGCTTTGCTTCCAGTTTGGCTATGTAAGTGCATCTCTCGCAGGTTGTAGTGTTGGGTGGTAGGAGGAGAGGATTGTCTGTATACATGAGGCAGTTGCTGCATTGCCCAAGTATGCCCAGCTTCCCCAGGTGGACAGGAGAAATCACCAGAAGCTGACCCTTGGACATGCCTGTTTAGGTGGGTTTTTTTGTAAAGTTTAAGAGCTGTTTTCCCTTACCTTTGCAAGGTACTTTGCAATTATAGGCTGTTTAGTGCCCACGATTAATTTCTCCTTATTGACAACGAGAGTTGAGTGCTTGTATCAGTTTCAGGCTTTCTAGTGCTTTCCAGCAGGTTCTAGAGCAAGTGCTAGTCACAGGGGTTCAGAATTTAGTGCTTCTACTGAGAAACCAGCTAGTTCTAAGGGACAATTTGAAGAGCAGACTTTCTGGCACCTGGAATAGTTTAACTGTAGCCTCACAGTGCTGCACGAAGTGAAAAATGTGCAAACACACGCGTTTTTAAGCCAGAAAGTTGAAAGGGATAGAAATCAGCCCAAAAAGGCTAATGAAATTACAATTTCAGAGCTGGAAACCACTCCTCTAGCGTTAAATAGGCAGTACAATGCTCTCCACTCCCACTGGTAAGCAGTAGGATGTCCCTCTACCACAGCATGGTCTGGATAGCTCTGAACACAGAAAATAAAGTCCTGAGACAAGTAAAGCCTGGGATATGGACTGACTAGGAAAGGTGGGAAACGAGCAAACAAGATAGTATTTTTTTTGTTGAAACAGGCTAAACAATGCTATAATACAGTAAATAAGCACAGAAAAGGCTAACACACTTGAGTGTGTTGTCCTAAACAGTAAATGCAATTAAAACTTTGCAAAATTAGCAATTTAAAACTTTTTAAATGAAGCAAGGCAAGTGCACAACTGAAAAACGATTTAAGAGGCAGTAATACAGCAGAATAAGTAGCTAGTCTACATATACAGAGAAGTCTATATATACAGAAAAGTAGCTAAAACACACAAACAATTCAGATGCAGTGCAACCTAGAGCACTTGAGTTGTAGCAATATTAAGGCAATTACAGTTATAATAAATGCTCTAAAATATACTCTATATTTCCAAAATGTTTGAGAAGCACAGTCAGAACACAAGGCGATTCAGGCAATTTTTTGTTTTTTTTTTTAAGGGAAAAAGGAGAAACAGAAGGCCTTCTCAGATGTTCTCTCTGTATTAGGTAGAATGAGCTAATGACACTAGACTGGGAGGAGTGTCCCAGATCACATTTACAGCAGGGGCGGGCAACTGCAAAGCCACCAAGTATAACAACAAGACACGAACAGGGAAAGAGGGTGGGGACCAATACTAAAGCTATTAGCCTACAGACAGTAAACACTACAGAAAGCCACAAAATGAATGTTTTTAAACAGATAAAGGGGCAAAGAGACTCTACAGAATGCTTTTAACTGCAAACAAATTAGTTACCCATGCATATTAGTTAATAGCAATAAAATACACTAAAAACTATGCAGCAGGCAATAAAAAGTGCTATATATAAATTGCTAGAAACAATAATCAGTATAAATAATCCAAAAAAAAAACAGGATACTTATATATCTCAGCTCATAGTTGTAGTCAACGCCCCTCTTCCACTCTGTTCAGCTTAGTCCTGAATGGAAGTGGCCATTTAGGAGCAGGACTGCAGAGCACCATGCATATTAATGAAGGCATGCTGTCTGAGCTCCTAATCTTACACGGAGCGTGTACGAGTGCAGGGGGCATGTCTGAGAGCACAGCTCTCAGAATATACATGCCCCCACAATGAAGAACAGCAGAAATGCCAAAAGAATGAGCGAGTCCACTCATAGGTGTCTGCATAGCCCCAGCAACATTCCTGCACATGTACAACAACAATAGTAAATAGATATAAAATAACCAAACCCTTTTTTTTATGAACCTGATTAAAGCTAACCATAGGTGCGCGGGTGTGCCCATCGCTTAGCTGCGGTAAATGCAGCTTAAATGACTGAAGATGATAACAAGGAAGATATATGCAAATGAAGCAGTATACCAATATGGTAGTGGGCAGAGCAATTGCCTTACAAGCAGGCATTCCCAGTTTGAATCCCACTGCAGCACATTCCGTTTTCCATGTGAAATGAGTTTTATGAACATTTTTTTTGCTGTATAACCTACTAAATAACATATAATTGTGAACTGGAGTACTACATTAAATGCATATGTGAGGTGTCAGTGTCATAATATTGCAAAGTCCCCAAATAAGCACATGTGCCCCATACAATATATGTACACAGGAATCATGGATACAAATGGAAGGTAAAATGTGTAACGAATGACAATCCCATACAGTTTCCAAATCCCCCACCTTCCCAAGAGCCATTAGATATTACTGTCTAAATCAGTGCAGTTGTAAGTGGGAGTAAGCACTATTAAGCAAATGTAAGCACCAATAAGCAGTAGTAAGCATATTTAAGCATTAGTAAGCATGTTTAAGCCTGTTTGCATGGGAGTAAGCAATGCACACACAGGTTAAGCAATTTTGAAGCTAACTCCCTATAAGCATAAGTAGCCAGAGGTTAGCATTGCTTACCCTCGCGCAAACGCACGCAAATCCACTTACAACTGCTCAAAAGTGCCTTAATCACTCTGTATCCAATGGCCCTTTTTCTGCACAGCAACAAAATAAACAGCTTTGCAGGTCTTGAACCCAGGACCCTATACACTATAGTCACAGTAGTTAACCACCAAGTCATCACAGCAGTACGGATGAATGAGGTATCACCAAACAAGTCCTCACTATAGTAAAATCAAACTGAACCTGTGAAAGGAATCGGTATACAGTCATATGTTCTATAACCCACTACATAACATAAATATGTGAACTGGAGTACAGCAGTAAGCCCATATGTGAGGTGTAATTGTAATAGAGTGCTGAAGTTCCCAATAAAACACAAGGACCCCATACAGTGTATGTACACATGAATCATGGATACCAGGCATATATATAACATGTAATGAATAATAAATCAATGCCAGAAAGAAAATATAATTCAAAGTCTAATGTAAGCAATGCTAAGCATTGCACAGGCAGCTTAGGAGGTGTAAGCTATGTGTAGGCCAGCTAACTCAATGTGCCCAGTGTAATACCCCTTTAAACAATGCCAACCTTAGGTAAGCAGGTTTGCCCATAGCCTAGCCTTTTCAAAACCGACCAATCACAGTAAAGTGTGGGAAATCATCCCTACTTAAACCCAACAGGTGGGAATACATCTCATAACCAGTTGTAGCTTCCCCTTGCAGGCACCATGTCAAGAAGGGGAAAGGAAGTGTGCTTTCGGGTGCAGCACTGGTGCATCCAGGAGTCCAGAGTCATGGCAGGACTCCTTGTCAAAGATCATGAGCAGAGACTGCTGCAGGGTCAGTACCAAGGTTCCCAATATAAGGCAGAAGCCTGGTACCATCTCATCCATGACCTCACCAGTGCCACTGGCATACCCCGAATTGGTGAGCAGGTCAGGTATCACTATGCTGACCTGAAGCGGCATAAGGGGGACCTCTTGGAGCAGTTGATCTAAGAGGCTAGAATGGTAGGGGATGCCCCAGCTGTGTGTAAGTATCACTCCACTATGCGTGTAATAATTGCCAGCTCATGTATATCATGGATAGGTATGGATAAATATTCCTCTTATGTCCTCCACAGCTGCAAGTGAGTGGGCCATGAACCAGGAGGCCCATGGAACTCACCTGGAGAGGTTGTGATGTGAGGCAGGTCAGTAATACTCTTGCATGTACTGTCATAGGAAATAAATCTAAAAGTATTAGTACATTAATTGCCTGTATAAAACGTGTATTGTTTAGGGCAAGTACTGCATACACCGGAGAATATGGCAGGAAGAGTCTCATATAGTTTGTATGTAAATAAAAGTGTAATAGCCTGACAATAAAGGTCTAACTGCTGGACTGCATGTCTATACTCTGTTATCATATGGTAATGTAGATTTGCAATCACGTAATAGTACTGTTGCATTAAGCACTGTTACCCACACTGTGCACCATAAATAGAATGTGTAGGAATACCTGTATATGACTGCTGTAATCCCCAGAGGCCATTTAGTACAACTAAGAGACACATAGACAGAAAACAGGGAAAAGCAGACAACAAAACCCAAATAGCACATGCAACTGAGATGTGGACTGTTGTAATTTTAGCATACACAGCCATGGTTCGAATCCTGGCAGTCATAGTAGTCTGCATACAGAATTATACCCCACAACTGTACATTTATGTCCAGAATGTCCAGTAAAGTGGCCCATATATGTTGCCTGTCAACCTGTCCCCCTGGGACATCAGTGGGATGATCCCAGATGTATAGGCAGCAAACAGGAAATACTACTGATTGACACACATCTATGAGAACAAAGCTGGCACACTAGCAACTCCCCAAAACCTTATGAGAGTAAGAAGCCAAGTATGTCTCATTTACACCCCCATGTTGCCAAGCTGTGGCCAGAGTGTGTACAGTAACAGAGTGAGATGTATGTGCATAATAGTAATGTGGAAACTGGTACTGTGTGTGGCAACATTCAGGTAGTGCTAACAAACATTTCTCCCACAGGTATGTCAGATACGAAAACTGTGCCGAGAAATAAAAATCTTGATACCCTGTACTGTTATTGTTTACTCTGGTATTATATGGAATTGTGAGTGTTGCAGTTGCTCTGAATAATAAAGTATCACTGATCCCTGTCACCCAGACTGTGCTACATGATATAACTGTGTTGGAAAGCATGTATATGTGAGTGGTAATTCACTAAAGGTTGAAGAAGGCAATAGTCTAGATATGTCCCGGTACACCTGCATGTGGTCAAGACATGGCCAGAGTCTGTGCAGAAAGAGTTGGAAAGTTATGTGCACAGCATCAACATGGAATCTGGGAGTATGTGTAGAAATAGTTAGTTAGTGTTAACAAACATTCCCTCCACAGGTATACCAGGTAAGAAGTGTATACTGCAGGTAAAACCAGTTCATATATAATGATGATGACAGCCATATCACTGTCCAAACTAAGGCTATAGGGTAGTGTAGTAATATTTGTAAGGTACAGATAACAACACTGACTAGGAAAGTAATGTGGATTACAGGAATATACTAGTTGTTAATTGACATCTTTCTCTCCCCCCACCATATCTCCAACAATAAACTACATACCCACCTCAACCTATATGTAATGACTCCACTCTTCTGATTATGTCCTATTGGTTGATATATATTTAAATTTGTTTCCATGCATGTGCTATATTGAATTATTCCAATATTGGTGGCATAGTGCCATCAATGTACCTGCACGCTGTTGTTATTACCACTGTGGTCGCATATATGCATGTGTTCTGTTTGCTGTGCAACTGTTCTGTATCTGGTATCTGGGTTAATGGGAATATCTATGCATGCTGTTATACATAACCCTGGAATGTGTTGACTATTACTAACCCACATATGATGATAACATCTAAACACTATAGCACATTTGGGAAGGCCGGTCCCAGTGGACCCACCTGTCCCACCTCAGCTGGCCATGGCACCAGGCACCAGCATGTCTGGGGTCCAATCCAGGACCTACTCGTCCATTGTTCCTGCACCATCTTCAGGTGGAACTGCCTCAGGGGATGGGGGTCATTCCCCCCTGGGAGCAGGCACAGACAGGAACCTGTCACCGGTCGTCAGGTCTGGGTTGTGGTACGTAGCGAGCTCTGCAGGGAGGTCAGAGATCTGCTATACCAGCTCGAGGGCTGTGTGTCACAACTAGAGGGTTGGCCTGGCTCTGTGACTCAGCCCCCAGCACAGCCACATTAGGGGCTGTGAAGATGCAGTGATGACTGCCCATGGTTGGGGATCACAGTCTCACTGTTTCCACTAGGGGGCTCATGGGCTTCCGATTTTCCATCACCCCTCCCCATCAAGGTGTGTACCCCCCACACATGTCATATACCACCTGTGTATGCATCTTGTTTGTCTTGTCTATTAACCTACCCAACCTAGCTCCCCAAATATACCTACTATCCTTCCCCAACATCCCACTCTCATCTGAAAAAAAAAGGGCAATCTATTCCCAAAAATAAATCTCGCCCCATACATAGCTGTCCATTTCACACATGTGTCTACTGGACACATGTAATCTGGTCTTATTGGCATCACAGCATATTATTGTTGTCCTCACCCCTGTCTCAGGGGTTTGAGTGACCAAATCTACCTCCAAATGCAATGTATATGCACAGCTGTTGCTTTAGAAGAAATGGGCAGCTATGGACCTTCCCTACACCCTTTCTGCACATCCCTAGCCATTTTTCCTACTGTCTTTCCCTCTTTGTGCCCCTTTTTCACCACTTTATTAACCATTTTTTCTTTTCTTTTAAAGAAATTAGTGTGGGGGTAAGTGGGAGTAAGCACTTTTAAGCAGCAGTAAGCGGGTTTAAGCCTGTTTGCATGGGGGTAAGCAATGCTACACAGTTTAAGCAACTGAGAAGCTAAATCAGTATAAGAAACTGTAACCAGAAGTTAGCAATGCTTACCTCTGCACAAACCTGCTTACAACTGCTTAAAAGTGCCTTAATCACTCTGTATCCAATGGCCCTTGTTCTGCCCAGCAACAAAATAAACAACCTCTGCAAGGCTTGAACCCAGGACTCTGCCTACCATTACCAAAGTGATTTACCACTAAGCCATACCACACACACATAACCCTGATGTTTTCACAAACATATCATCCAGCCCAGTCATTCAACAGTACAGGGAATGCATTCCAATATGCAGATGTATGTGTGTGTGTGTGTGTGTATATATATTAATACCTAAATAGATATAACATATCTATATATGCATATATATATATATATATATATATATATATATATATATAAATATATATCTGTATATATAAATATAAATATATATATATATACAGCAAGTTATATATATGTAAGCAGATATGTATAGCTATATAGGTATATATGGACATACATCTGCAGATAACAATGGGAACATAACAAAAACATATACATCCACATGCACCGGTAATGGGGTTGAGAGGCCTCAAACAACATACATCTAGTATGAATAGGTAATTCCCCCCCCCAACCAAGCACGTCTGCCCTGCAATATACTACCAACTGTTGTAGATCCCATAACCAGGACCTGACACAACGTGGGCACAAGATGTTAACAGTACTCCATCCCACCTGTATGATGTCAGGCTGGTATCAGTAACATATCATGCAGTACAGTCTGGCTCCCATAGGGAATGTACAATGCGAAAGCAATCAACATCCCTAACATACATATACACAGACACATATATGCAGATACAGATATACATATACATATATATATATATATATATATATATATATATATATAAACTACATATACACACGCAGAAATATGTATAGTAAGATACAGCCACTAAGCTTACAGTTACCACCTTACCAACTGGACACTGTATGAGCCAGCCATACAAATGGCAATCATTGCCTGCAACATATACCCACAGATAGGTCAAAGGATAGGACACCACACACAGGTTTGCATACATGGGAAAGCTTTATTTGTGTACTATTACACTTGTATTTGTCAGGTCCTATAGCTGTTTATACACTGACATCCATATAAACAGAGTAATGCAACTTTGAAACAGTTATTCTAATACAGTAGTCTGGAAACGTTTACAAATGTTGCTGTCCAGGCTGAGGCCTTCAAGTAGTACAAGAGTAAAGACAGACTGGGCCACAGGATACCAAACAATCAACAGTAAGTAATGCATATGTATAATTCAGCAGCCTCTATCTACACTCTGTACACAATCTCTAGGGGGTAAAGACCTCAGTTGACACAATGGGATGCAACTGTTACATAACAAGGCATAACTGACACCCTCACAAGCACACTGACAAACAGAACACTCTGTATGGCTAGAGGCAGTAGGCCTGCATTTACCTAAGGTGGAATGTATGGTAATGTACATCCAGATACCTTAAGGCAGCTTACCCCTGATACCTCCACATGTTGTAACAGTCTAGGTTAGTTATGGTGCATCCCCCTAGACTCAATAGTACAGGGCCATATACCACTGTTACATACACTGGCCTCTGAAGTGCATAAGGGCACACATGTATTGTGTAGGTGAAGGCCACACATATATGGCCCTAACCTCACAGTATGTGTGGGGGGCACAATGGCAATGGACTGAAGGCAAGAATGGCAACATGACATACTCACAGCCCACTACAACACAACCCCTGACAGCATGTCATATGTGCAAAGCCTGGTATGTAGGTGGAGGACAGACAAGCCTATATATGGAAAACTGTTGTCATACACTAAGCAAGTCGCTGGTGTTACAGGATAGTCTGCAACATACCCTTAGTCAGGAATTTGAAGTTAGAAACAGAAATGGATGTAGCCATGTACTGATTGCACTCAACACACACACACTGCCAGTGAAATATCTGACACAAGACCTGTGTGGTGGCCAGACAAAACATAATAGTCACAACTCTGGCCATCAAGAGAATAGGCCTACAGTTAAATTAGTATGTACACACAAACCATAACACCAGTACTATACAATGCATACAACAACTCTACTCACACTCTGTCTTTAGTTCTGGAACTTCCTACAAATATGTAGCTGGCCTGAGTGCGCAGGTTCCCCTGTAAGAGGTATTGCTACCTGCTGTCTGTAACACTGATGCCCACACACAGGAAGGATGCCCATCACACAAGAAAGCTAAAGAGACCACACCCACATAATGTAGGGATTTATAGTAGGTGATTGCCACGACAGTGCTAATTGGAAGTACTACACAGCAAGCTGCATGCAGGTAGCAAGTGGAGGACACAGACTGGTGCAGAGGCCATAACATGATCATGTGCATCGCCTACAAAATCCATGCTGCAATCTATTCAAAGCAACTCAATCCATTTACTGGAGAGAGACCAAGAGAGAGAGAGAGAGAGAGAGAGAGAGAGAAAGAAAGTGGAAGTGGAACTGGAAGCAAAAGCCAAAGCCACAGCACAAATAAAAAAAAAATACTTATATCCTGCAAACTATCCAGAACAGACATCATTCCCACAACAGGTATGTGAAGTATATATGCATGTAACTGAATGTAGTACTTGGTCCATAATAATGGGTTAGATGATGTGGAATGATTTATATGTGCCAACAGGTGTTGTTGTAATGATGTTCAACTGAACAACTGCTATGGGCAATAGTGTCGGTCCCTGTGGGTAGTGGGCCATAGCCATCAACTGTGCAGATCAGCACTGACTGACAAGATGTACACCATCATAGTGTGTGTTGTGTAATGGGAAGTATGTATATTACATGGCCAACAGCTGGTGGTGGAAGTAATGCCATTATGATGGACACATGAGATCCACAGCCCACCCCTTGCAGGATACTCAAGTTAATCTGTGCTGTTGCATGCAGGAATGCCATAGGTGTGTAATAGGGTTATCTGCAATCTGGTCCTACATATACATATACATATACCCCCCTAATGTCAGACTGTGTCCATATGTGGCACCTGTCTGTGTTGTATCAAGGCAGAACAGTGCAGCTGTGCAGGAAGGTGTTGCAGGTTTGTAGACCTAATGTCTGAATGTACCCCACATATAGGTATGGATATGTGTACATATGTACAATTATATATATATATATATATATATATATATATATATATATATATCAACATGTATATCCACAAATATACAGATACCCATTTGTAGACATATATATGAGCACATATGTACATCACATATATCTACACATATGTAGATATATACCTATATGCACATGTCTATATATATATATATATATATATATATATATATATATATATATATATATATATATACAAACACACACACAAACATATATGTATGTAAATATATGTCCCCTATATTGCTACCACAGTAATGCATGTTATGTGCGAGGAAACAGCACACATAGCAATACACACAGATATCTACAGCTGGCAGTGTGTGCAACATGGACGGGTATGTCACATGTTAACCCCATTGTTGGGACCGCATTGCCCTCATCTGTGAAGTATGAAATGGGAATATGGGGAAGTATGGCGGGTTTAGTTGTGGAGGTGGTCAGGGTTGGTAGATATAGAAGACAGTCTGCAAGGGTGGTATGTGACACATGTGGTGGGTAAACACCCTGGATGGTGTGTGTGGTCTGCGATGTGGATGCCCCATGGGCCCCAATATGGACACAATGGGAACAAGCCTCCCACCCACTGCTACTCACAACAGCAGTCTATGTCCAGAAGGTGCCTGGCCTGGAGGCTGAGCAGTTGGAGCATGTCAGCCCTGTGAATGTGTACAGGGTTCCTTAGAGTGATGTAGTACATCCCACATGTGTCTCTGGAGCCTGTTATGGAACATAACCTGGACCTGACCTCAGGGGACAGGAATATGTCTGTGTGTTCCCCCAGGAGGGGACAACATACCCTGGGTTGGTTCCACCTGATGATATTGCTGGACCAGGACATTGAGGAGGCCCCAGGGTGGGACACACATGTCATGTGGCCAGGTAACATGGGCAGACGGGTTTGGAGAGGTGGTTCTGCTGGGCAATAGTACATATACATGTTATTGTGTCACTGTTATAGAACATATGTTGGTAGTAATAGTCTACACAATCCCAGAACATGTCCAACAGCATGCATAGATATCCCCAATAACACAGAATTCCAAATGTGCAGCAATCACAAATCAGCCATATCACAGGCATATATGGAACCATAGTGGCCATGACAATGGCATGTAGGTGAATAGTCTGTAACAGGGCAGCAATGATAGTGTCCACATAGGGAACATGGCTGCAATCACATAGCAGAAAGTGTGGTACAATACAATATCTGTCCCACTGGTAGGTAAGCTGTATCCATACCTAATAAGTTGTGTGTGCAGTTTGTTGTAGCTGTTATGGTGTGGGGGTGACAGAGATGTGTATTAAGAACTGTAGTAACCTTTCTGTATGAGTTGCTCAGACCTGTTTCCATCTTTATGTCTTTCAGCCAAGATGTCACATACACGTCTGCCAACATATTCAGCACTGAAAATGAAGTGCTGATCACATATTTAATCCAGTACTATCCTGTGCTGTTTGGCAGGGCTGCCCATGACCAGCAGGAGCAGGATGCCCTGTGGAATGACCTAGTCCACAGGGTCAATGATGTCGTTCTGCACAACTGCAGTTATGAACAGGTCCAGCATCATTGTACTGACCTGCTTCACAATGCCCATCAGCATGCTGCTGCAGTTCAGGGGGATCACCTCACCAAAGGGGGGCCATGCCATCCATCCCCCCTGACATGTTTGGAGGAACTCCTGGCCAGCATCATGACACATGCCCATCTGGCCAGCCACCAACTGCTGGACACCTTTGTGGAGGTGGGTGCCACCCACACACCAGCCAAGGAGCATGCAGGTAAGGACACAGGGCACATCAGTAGACCACTGTTGCATATACATCCACATTGGTACAGGTAGAGCATGCATATCTGACATGTCATAGATATATTGTGTTGCTGCATAGTAGTGATAAACAGGTGTCCAGATGTGGTAGTATTGTGGAAATGTACCGTTGATGTATTGTAATACTGCACCCAGCCTTTAGCACTGTCACAGGTGTGGCTACTGACATTGCATCTCTCACCCTCTTATGTAGGTCCCTCCAGGATACCACCAAGGCAGCAGCCTGTAGATGGTAAGTATGGTTTATGTAGATGCTTGCCAACACACTGGGCATATAATGGTGATGGTATATTCCATGCACATATCTAGTACACCTACCCAGAATGCATTATGTACATGTGCACGTATTGTTGCTGTGAAATGCACAGTGTCACAGCGGTGACCATGATGGGGTATTGGAAGGTTATGACAGACACCTGCATGATAACTAACATCCTGTGATTGCAGAATGTGTCCACAGGGAGTAACATAATGATGGGAGAAATGGCCTACAGTAGGGACATGTTTGGAACAACACCAATATACAGTGCAACACCAGTGTATATACCTGTAGGACAATGGCAACTGCTGCAGAGATACACTATGGCATAAGGCATTACAGTAGTCCACATTATCAGCTGGGACTAGGCTGTAATATATGTTGTTCAGTGTATGGGACACTGCAAAGTGACACACACATGTGTAGGGCGTACTTGTCATGCATCTGCAAAAAGGCTGAAGGAGGGGGGTGTCAGCATGACACACCAGTGCACTGCAGCAGGGATCCGAAGGATGCTAAGAATGGCTCTATCCACACATAGTCAGGTTCAGGACTTGTGGCAGCCGTATCCCTACCCCCACAGCAATACTGACGGCAGTGTGTGAACACCACGGGATGTGCACATAAGTAGACTTTGCAATCACGCAGAATAGGAGGACATGTGTAGGGCAGACTGAACATACACTGGTAAATGCAGATCGCCCACACTGGTATACCCCTTCCAGGAGTAGTGACTGCTGTAGTACACACAAGAGATATGATAAACCGTCATGATAAGGGTGTGCACACATATGCCCACATGGTGTGTACGCATCACGCTGAGCACCTGCACACTTAACACAATCCGTACACACTGCATTTGAAAGTACAGGTCATATGTCACATATCGGGCTCATGTACTGCTAAGATATGCGGTGATGTGGTCCCATGGCAGATCAAGGATGGGTGCGTCAAATCAATAAAGGTGTGTACACCCCCATAGCCACAGTATGCTATGATGGTTGTCAGTGTAAGAGTATTGGATTGGTCATACATGGTCTGCTGATGTTGAGAGCTGTGCATCAGACATCAGGCATTCACAAATGACATCTGTCCACATATCACCCCAGGTATGTGTTGCTGGAAAACACAGGGGCTGTGAGCATTAAAGCTTACATAACCAACACAGTAGTACACATTCAGCAATGGGCCGTACACCTGTGAGGTGTGATGCACAGTACATGGCAGGGTGCAGAACAGGTGCACAGAAATACCGTGTTCATGGGTGCAGTGGTATCCAGGGGAAGGGGCTTCACCTAGTGACACAGCACATGCATCACACACATGTATACTGCTGCCAGCATGGATTGACTATAGCTGCAGTGTATGCTGTCGGGTATCATATGTTATGCATGTTGAGGGAGGGATAATAGGAGGACTGTGTGTACTTTCATTATGCAACCTCACCTGTATGTGTGTGTGCATCCTGGTGGGTAGTCAGTTTGTCTGTAGGGTCACTCTGGTGAAGTGGAGGGAGGTTGATGCATGTAGGATGCTTGTGTGCATGTGTGTGTGTTTGTGTGGCTGGCCATGTATGCACATGTGTGATTGTGGGGTCTTCATACAGCAGTACATCCCTCTGGGATCATACAGTACATGTACATGGACTGCCACATTACAGACCAGGAATACCTGTTATGTGTGTAATCACAGGACAGATGATAATATAATATGGTCTGTAGCATGGAACAGACATCCAGAGGGAAGGTAGACACCAGGTACATCGTATTCAGCAAAGAGGTCACCTACAATCCATGTATGCAGCACTACAGATGCATTGGAGAAGTACTAGTCAACACCAGGGAGTGTATCCAAATATTACAGTTGTCACATGATAGGCTGAAGGAGCAGCATATCTGGAATTTACTGAGCATTACATACACATGACACACCAGTGTGTGATATTATGGATAGAACATAGTAGTCCACACATATAGGGGCCATGCTCATGATGTCATGATGTCCGTACATACAGAGGGTGCATACCGAATGACAGCAATGTGGCCATATAAACCACTACACTTTAGAGGACTGATATGTTACTGAGTGGTATCAATGCATGTATGTTAACAAGTGTGATGCCAGGATGGGGTACCACATGGACATATATGTGGGACTGTCTGTAAAGCCATTGACAGGTAGGTATTACGGAGGTGTGTGTGTGTGTGTGTGTGTGTGTGTGTGTGTGTGTGTGTGTGTGTGTGTGTGTGTGAGTGTGTGTGTGTACTGTTAGGCAATGCTGTACAGGTTTTAAAGTGCATTTATTGTTTTCCCCCATAGGTGGCAAGGTGGGTCAGGGTCCCTCCTGCATGCAATCTGATGTTGGTGTCTATACAAACACTGAAGATGATGATAGTACTGTTGAGGAACAGGTGGGGTTGTCAGGGACCGACACTGTGCCAGCATTTGACATCCCCCTTTTAGCCACCCCAACCCCGCACACAGTTTCAATGCCTATACACACCCCATCACCAGTGGCCATAGCAAATGAACAGCTGGTGTTCAGTGACAGTGCGCAGGAAAGTGTGGTAACCATGCCTACTGCATCCAGTTGCAGCAGACATAGCCGGATGTCCAGCAGGGCACCACATAGGCAGATGTCCCAGGGTACTTGTAGTAGGGCCACTGGACATCATGCCCCTGGCAGGGGCAACATAGCTGGTACCAGCAGGTGCATGTTTCAGGCTGTCATGGCGGTGCAGGCACATATAGAACGTTACCACAGACAGGGCCTGAGGCTGCAGAGAGCTGATATCACATCTGCAAATGACAACACCCGTGAACTGGCTGGTGCCATCCGTGGATTAACTGAGTTCATGGATAGACGGTCTGGTGAGATGATCGCCCTCATCGACTGTGGTCTGTCCATGCTTGAACGTGTTGTGGGAGTGCGGAGATGGCCGCGTGGATGTAGGCCAGCAATGCCAACAGCTGGTAGTCAACATGGACATGCTAGGACACCAAGGGGCCCCTTTAGTGGCAGTACCAGCCCCGGCACTGTGGGGGAGATGCTGTCCACACCACACCACAGCAGGCCATGAACCCATGGTCCTGGACAGTCCCAGGAGGGACCTGGTACCAGCGGACATTTGTCATCGTCAAGTGAGAGTAACACATTGAGACCTGTACCTGGACATGCCCATGGAATCCCTGGCAGGCACATTCCACATGTCCATGGCCAGAGGCAGTGAATTGCACACCCTGCCAGGTATGGTCTGCAGCTGTCCATAAACACGTGTGTAGGGCAGCCACATGGCAGAACTGTGCACATGCATACCCACACACAATGCAAACACACCTAGCTACCCCATACTTACACACACCACATCACCACGCCCACCTTATCATAGTACACCCTTCACCTACACGCATGGTGTCAAATTTATGGCCCACCCTCGGCCTCTAGCAAACCAACATCACACCCTGTGCATATGATGATATCTGTGCCACATCCCTGTCATCCATACCATCAATGCAGGGACAGGCTGATATGGTTCTGATGCACACGGTGACTATACTACAGTGTACCACAGTACAGCAGTGTAACATGTAGGGAGTAAGGTGTAATGCATATATGGCAGGTAGTGTAGCGGTCCAGCAATGATGCCTTATAGCTGTTAGTAACACTGGTTGGTTGTGGTCTGTATAATGTTATCCATTTGTGTTGTAGGTGTACATGTGTCAGCACAAGGATGCCCTGTGCATATGATGATACCTGTGCCACATCCCTGTCATCCATACCATCAATGCAGGGACAGGCTGATATGGTTCTGATGCACATGGTGACTGTACTACAGTGTGCCACAGTGCTGCAGTGTAACATGTTGTAAGAAGTAAAGTGTAATGCATATATGTCAGGTAATGTAGCTGTCCAGCAATGATGCATTATAGCTGTTAGTAACACTGGTTGATTGGGGTTCCTATAATGTTATCCATTTGTGTTGTAGGTGTACATGTGTCAGTGCAAGGATGGTCTGCAGTCATATTCCACCACGGGATATGGCACTGTGGTGACACCATGGCTGTGACATATCTGGGGTACAATTGAACACATGTCACAGGTTACTAAAATGGTTATTGCCTCTGCCACATGGGCAGGTGACCGGCTGAGGCATGTATACCCTGCAACCTGATGTAGACCCATCCACATACACGCACACTGTTACTTGGCAACACTGGGACTAGACCCCTACCTAGCTATGTAGTGATACTGAAGTGTGTGGCGTACATTGCACACACCACACAGCATTTAGGGTTAGGTTTGTGCCAGGTTACATGTTACATGCAGAACATCCCCAGACATGTACAGTATGCTAATGGGGGATGTAATGGGTGTATATGGACACTACTTATGTGACATACCATCATATACACATTAACAGACACATAACAGCCAGACAAACATCCAAGATACCAGGGCCAATCACTGCTAACTAACTTGACCATGTGTCCAATGTGTTACAGGTAGGCTGCACAAAGCACATGCATATTGGATTGGATTGGATTGGATTATCAATTACCTGTATGGTTGATGGTGACAGTGGTAACCATAACGTGGTACATGGGACATATACCAGGTGTACCTTGGTGTAATGACAGTGTACACAGCACCCACATCCCCCAGTGGATATTGCACTCTCTGAAACCCATGATGACACTGCCATACCCACCATCAAACATTGGCCGCTATTGCAATACAACCCATAGTATACCCCAACAGTGGTACTACACGGATATGCATCTAATGCACATGCCACATGCATAGCAGGGTGTTGCATTGTCATGCCTCACCTATGGGCAGCAATGACACTATCTGTACTACTGTGTGGCAAGGGGTATTGTAATAGGAGTATGTGGCCTCGGAATGCTGTACCCTACAGATACACGGACATGCACAACTACACGCACATGCTAGAACACAACAGGTAGCCCATGCCTATACACCCATATTTAAAACACTGTTGTGCTGGTACTGCAAGGCTCATGTAGCCAGTATGGGGGGCGCATAACAGGGTATATGTAATGTCCCATACAGCAGCAGCCACAACTGACTATGGCAATGGGTATTGCGTTGGTTGTGAAGGCCCTCATGGAATTCCAAGTACAGGTGTGCTAACACACAGACACTGCTATACTCAGTCATGCACATGTACACATGTGTCAGTACAGGGATGCATCGCTGCAGGTGGTCATAGCTGTGTACCTAGCTATTGTTCAAGGGGAGATAGGTTGTGTAAGGGTTGTGTGTATAGTGGTATCCTGCCACCTGCCACTTGCCAGGTGGCAGCAGGCAATCTATCGACAGACACTACTGTGGTGACCCTCAGGGTGAGAATGACATGCATCAGCCAATCCTCCAGGTGCCTCCTGTACAAGGCCACTGAAGTGATCAAGTTGACATGTATGCAACATGCATTACAACACATGGTTAGTGCCTGTGATGGAGACCTGTACCCAAGCATGTTCTGTTGACTGTGGTAGTGTAGTGGAGGTACCTGTGGCATGTGGTGCATACAGGGTGACATCTCCTTTATGTGCCAGTTCTTACACAGCTGGGCAGACATGTCAGTGTCAATCAAGCTTAGGTTGCCTGTAGATATCCCAGCTGGATACCTGCCATCTGCACAATTGTACAGGGAGTGACAGTCATCAGCTTGACAAGCAGCTATGCAGTAGCATGAGTATGTTGACAGATAGATGCCTGACAACAATATGTATGCCATAACTACAATGTCAGAAGCCCTCACTAACATGTGCTGTACAGATGGTAGTCTACAGTTACATTCCACATGACGGATCATTGCCCAGTAAGGGGTATATACTGTGACACAGCTTACACACCAGGGATACAACAGGGAGGCCTCAGTGTCCAGCTATGCCTGCAGGTGTGCCTGTTGTCAGTACTACATTTAGCACTCTGATCTTGCCTGGGTTAGCACTGTCAACAGTAGTACTGCCATGATACACTATATGCCAGTGTGACAGCATGTACCCTGGGCTACTACACCTGTATGTAACATATTCACATGGATAACAGTGCTGAACAGGCCTCATATATATCTGTGTCCCACACATGACACTTACACCCTTTGCTATTGTAATAATAGCACATAGGCACATGCATTGTACATGGCATTGCATACACTTATTACAGATTATCAGACTGGGTGGTGTGACCTGGTTACCAGGGCTAAGCCATGCTTAGCAAGTATCAACATTGCTGCAATATCACAGCTGAGCTGATTTGCGCACTGGTAAGCGAAGCCTACATAGAGTAAGCACCCGTACATTTACCCATAGCTCAGCACTGCTTAGCTTTGCACAAAGCCACACAAATGAGTGCAAACGCACTTAAACCTGCTAAAAACTGTCTTAACCACTCTGCATCTGACAGCCCTTGTGCTGTCCAACAGCAAAATGAACAGCCCTTGCAGATCTTGAACCCAGGACCCTGTACACTGAAGTCACAGCACTTAACCACTATGAAGGCAGCTGTTGTTTTACCAATATAGCTGTCAATACACATACTGAGTAGTATTGAACAATTGCCTTTAGTTCCTAAATTGTGTAGTCCTTGTTATTAATATGACTGTTTTATCACATATGTTGTTTTATCAAAATGTACATATAGCAGATCCATACATTGAGATACATCTGGGAGGCTATACACAACCATGAGGTTTACTCATGACAGAAATATGGTTATATACATATAATAGGTCTATGTATGTCTACATGTACATACACATGTCTACCCATACATATGTCTGTATACACATCTGTATAGTGCAACATATATATGGCCATGTGTACATCTCTTCATATGTACATATAAATATATATATCTATATCTATATCTATATAGCTATATATGTATGCCCATCCTATGTGTACAGATATGCCTAGTTATGTTGGTATATATGCATACATATCTATTCTGATATACATACTACTGTCAATATATATGTAGATATCCATGCATATATGTGCATATGCATCTCTGTATATGTGTAGATGTATATTGCTCTGTATATGTATATATCTGAGTGTTTATATGTATATCTATGTACACACACACACACACACATATATATATATATATATATATATATATATATATATATATATATATATATATATCCATCTATGTATGTTGATATGTATATGTGTATATATCTATATAGATATCTGGAGAATTATATATACATATATGCTCACCACATGTCCTGAACATGGACTGGAGCCATACCTCAGCCCCTATAGTCCCACCGTCATAGTGCAAGGGGATGTCAGGTATGTATTGCAGGTATATTTGTAGACTATTGCTACTGTAATAGGGATTGTATTCACAGATATGGTGTATGTGGGAGGTCACGTCTGCTTTTAACATCTGCATTATTGGCTACTGAAAGACACCCTAAGGACGTCATAGTACAGTACCACTGCTAGCACAGTAATGCTCCTGTGGACTACAGCAGATATATTACCCAATATATGTGGACAGTCTGACACACCCTGGGCAGTCCAGAGGTATACACAGAACCCCTTAGGGCAAGACATGTGGACCAAGCCTGACAATATGGATGTTAACAGCCATGTAGATGGTTATAACATGTATCTACTGGTATCCATTTGCCCCCATAAGTTATGCATTCACACACACCTCTCTGTCCTGACACATAATAACCACTGGTACAAAGGTGCCATGGCCACATAGTACCCACCAGTTTTTGACATACATCTGTACTGCATCCCACTGCTTTGTCTGACATACATGACTGTTATGGTGGCCCAGCAGCAGTACATCTGGCAAGTATCTGGACATGTCATCTCACTGGGTAAGTACACTAAGCTGCTAGGCATGTAACAAAGAACTGTGCAGACTACAGGCATACTGGCTCAACACTGGCCAACATTTCCTATGGCGGAATACACATGTACCTGCATATAGAGCAGACTTTACAGGCATGTCACAGCACAGAGTAACAGACTCCTGTGTGAAAGTGCATAACCACAAACAATGTGAACACAGCCACAGCCACATATGGTAAGCTACCGTAATATTACAGTATATGGACTATCTGTTCAACACCATTCTCATATGTGCCACTCACACACTAACCCTACATATAATGGCCCGGTACACAGTGTGGTCCGATGCCTGCCTGTGGTATGGGACATGTGTGTGTTTGGCCCTACAAACATGTAGGCCAATAGGGTAACATACAGTGGAGCACCATGTAACATCAGATAGACCAGGCCCAAGAACAATGACATCTACCACAGTCTGTACACATGCCAAGGTACATATTAACAATACACACACTGTCAACAATCACCATAAGTACACATACCTCAGTACTGTATGCACAACCACAGAATATCCAGGTTATGTCATCAAATATAACCCCTACTATAGATAACATGTGCAGCAGTCTGATATCTCACTGTCTAATCAGATATGATGTCACTAAATATGCTCTACAGCACATATGCACCTCTTACTGCATGACATATGTACAAAGGGTGATAGAGTTGTGGCTGGAGGCACAAACACAGGACCAATATTGACATGTTGCTGTGATAACCTCATACATTTACTGTTGTAACAGGGTTTGTTGCAACATATGTCCTATGAGGATATGAAGTCAGTAACTCTCACGGATGTCACCATCTACAGATTGCAATAATCGCACTACCTTCTGCAGTTCACAGATAGGTGTTCTATGGGTAACACATGAAACAAAAGGCACCACACACTGCCCAGTCTGCAGGTGACCCTCCAGATGGGGGTTTCCTCATAAACATAGCACTGACATCACAGGTATTAAAACATGTAGGACAGATATATCCACACACACCCTGTTAAACCAACATTACTCCAAATGCAGTATAACAGCACTTACAGTCTGTAGTCAGGTCAGGGACATCCCCCTCCTGTGTGTTGGCCTGTTTCCACAGTGTATGTTGTTAGAGGTAAATCCCTAATCCATCTGTGATGCTATTTGCCAAACAACAGATTGAGTTCCTGCTCACAGTGAATGAAAAGGCCCCACAACAACAACATGATGTTCCTAGATACTGTAGTGTGTTCACATGCAATTGGCTATAGGAATGTTACCACAGCTGTTCCACATGCAATCAGCTAGAGGAGGGCTGCAATTCATGCAGAGGCCATCAGCTGATCATGAGCATCATTTAAAATACACATGCTACTGCCTAAGCAAAGCAGGTGTAAGTCTCCACATTCACCAGAGAGGGAGTGAGAGAGGCAGACAGAGGCAAAGATAAGTCAGGGAGGGGTGGGAGAGTAGAACATAAGCATGTTTATGTCACACACCTACCAGTACAGGGTATCAAACCCCTGACAACTATGTAGTGTTATCACATGTCTATGCAGTTATTAGATGTGCCACATAGGTTACATGCTGAGGAGCCCTCCAAACTTATATGTGATGGTGAGTGACATCTGCAACAGTGATATGGTAGCTATACAGTAGGTGTAGTACAAGTGGCTTTCCCCATGAACATGTGTCAGTGTCAACACGGCCACACTCTCACAGGGATGCATACACATTGACACACTTAGCAGGGCCAGGAATACAACTCATCACTAGTGAGATTGCCATAACACAGTACTGTGCAGGTATCATATGCACCACAGGTGTCATACGGAGGTTATATGGGAAAAGGGTATATGGAGGTGTCTAACATCAGATAGCATGCTTCAGTATGCCGATGGGGGTTGTAGTGAGTGTGAATGTGGTCATAGGCATCATATAACATGCACACAGACACAAGGTGCCAGTACTGACATGCATGGGTGCATTGCTTCGCAGGTGTATAGCGGTCGACTGTGTCAGATGGCTATACAAGGCTAAGTGATGGGTATACCTTGGCATCAGGCCACATGACAATGGTCTGCAGTGTGGGTCAGGGGTGTAGTGTCTGGATTTGCCCACAAAGGTGGGTATTGTATTCACCATCCAGTCACCTGGGTAACTATTGCATGTGGCAAATGCTGTGCATTGCTTCCCATGTATGTGCTACACCGTCCATGTCATGGACGGTGTCTGGTATGTGCAAAGCTCCCACATGCATGTACAGTGACATGTGGAACTGTACCTTGGGTGTCTGGCCCATGTTGTGAACACAGATTGTTATCATCAGATGTGCCAGTCCTGGCCTCATGTGGTGGGAACTGTTAATGGACAGCAGGTTGGCCATGCACCTGCATTGATAGCAGGATACCTGTGTTCCCTGGTGTCAGTGTCATCTGTCCATAAAGGGCATGTTTTCCAGGCATGGTATGTCCTTTGTGGGTCACATTTGATGGCACCACAGGTGTTGCAGGTGTCCAGTGGGGAACATAGGGAAGGTGCACTATCTGCATGTAAATGTCTATTGGACTGATGGACAGGGTGCAATGCCCTCTTTAGCCCACTGCAATTACACCATGGTTACTATCAGTGGGCAATATGCAGGGTACTACCAACATAGCATCCGTTGCATAGGCAAGTTTGTGTGTGTGTATGAGACATGGGTTGAAAGTGTTCTCTGGGTAATAAAAGGGTTGCTAACTTTGTTCACCTGGCCTTGATGTCATATGTAGAGGTATGGCTTTGCACCCCAGTCTCACGGCTATTTCACATCTGTTATCCCTGCATGGTGGACATTGTGATGTATACTAGGGCGAACATATAACACATTTGCAAAACATGCTCCACATTGAGTCCAGTTGTTACACACTCACATCCACCTCCACACGAATGACAAACACAGACACACACACCTGTCATGTCTCGAATGAGAACTCCTACCTAACTAGTTTACTACACTATGCAGTTATAGGATGAACCACAGAGATTACTGGAGTACTTCTTCCCCAGTGAATGACATCACCAGGAGTGCCAAAGTAGGGCACTTGACATGTAGTGAGTGTGACTAGCCTACAATGCATTGTTCCCTACAGACATGTTGAGAGAATAGAACCCCTACCAGAGTTTGATATCATACTACAGCATGAAGCTGCTATAGGACACACCACGGGGATTACTAGAGTACTCATTCCCCAAAGGTGTAGTTCACAGTGAATGACATCAGCAGGATTGCCAAAGTAGGGCATTTGACTTGTAGTGAGTGTGACTAGGGTACAATGCATTGCTCCCCATACAGACATACAAAAAAAATCCACAACTGCCATGTGTGAGAATAGAACCCCTAACAGAGTTCTATATCACACAACAGCATGAAGCGATAGGACGTGCCACTGCGATTACTGGAGTAGTTTTTCTCCAAAGGTGTATTTCACAGTGAATGGCATCATCAGGATTGCCAAACTAGGGCATTTGACTTGTAGTGAGTGTGACTAGCCTAAAATACATTGCTCCCTACACAGACATACACAAAAACATCAACAACTGCCATATGTGGGAATAGAACCCCTACCAGCGTTCTATAGCACACTACAGCATGAAGCTGTTATAGGGAACTCCACAGGGATTACTGGAGTACTCCTTCCCCAAAGGTGTATTTCATAGTGAATGACATCAGCAGGATTGCCAAAATAGGGCATTTGAATTGTAGTGAGTGTGACTAGCCTAAACTGCATTGCTCCCTACACAGACATACACAAAAGCATCCACAACTGCCATGTGTGAGAATAGAACCCCTACCAGGGTTCTATATCACACTACAGCATAAAGCTGCTACAGGACATGTCATGGGGATTACAAAATTACTCCTTCCCCAAAGGTGTATTTCACAGTGAATGACAGCAGGATTTCCAATGTAGGTCATTTGAATTGTAGTGAGCGTAACTAGCATAAAATGCATTGCTCTCTACACAGACATAGTAACACACAAAAACATCCACAACTGCCATGTCTGGGAATATAACCATTACCAGGGGCCTATATCACACTACGGCATGAAGCTGTTATAGGACACGTCACCAGGATTACTGGAGTACTCTTTCCCCAAAGGTGTATTTCACAGACAATGACTTCAGCAGGATTGCCAAAGTAGGGCAATTGAATTGTAGTGAGTGCAACTAGCATAAAATGCATTGCTCCCTACACAGACTAATACATACACACACACACACACACAGTTGTCGTGTCTGGGATTAAAACTCCTACCAAACTAGTTTATCAAATTATAGCAATACACAGTTATAGGATGTGCCACAGAGATTACTGGGCTACAGCTTTCCAAAAGGTGTATTTCACAGTGTATGACATCAGCAGCCTTGCCAAAGTAGGGCATTTGAATTGTAGGGAGTTTGACTAACCTAAAAAGCATTGCGCTGTACAGACACAGACACACAGACACACACACACACACACACACACACACACACACACACACACACACAAACACACACAGTTGCCATGTCTGGAATTAGAACCCCTACCTAAGTAGTTTATCACACTACAGCAATGCACAGTTAAAGGATGCACCGCAGAGATTACTGGGCTATAACTTTCCAAAAGGTGTATTTAACAGTGTATGACATCAGCAGCCTTGCCAAAGTAGGGCATTTGATTTGTAGTGAGTGTGACTAGCCTAAAATGCATTGCTCTCTACACACACACACACACACACACACACACACACACACACACACACACAGTTGCCATGTCTAGAATTAGAACTCCTACCTAGCTAGTTTATCACACTACAGCAGTTATGGGATGTGTCACAAAGATTACTGGGCTACATTTTCCCAAGGGTGTATTTCAAAGTGGATGACCTCAGCAGGCTTGTCATAGTAGGGCTATGGGGATGGCACTGTGTGTGCATGGGCCATAACCCATTCATCTAGAGGTTGACATACCACATGTGGGCACACACAGGGTTATATTCCACAAGTACGTGTATACAGCTGCTAGATGACTACTTCCTTGTATAATCATGTTGCACAGCAAGCACTTGCACCACATAATTCGTAATGTTGACAGATACCAATGGATAATGTCTAGAGTGAGTGTCATCTGAACCTCATGTGGTTGTAGCCATTTGGCTGTGTGCTGGGTGGGACAAGCCTCATAATGGATGGCTCCTTGTCACAGTCACTCTCTTCCACACATCTATGTATGTCTACTTTTGGCTTATTATAGTGTGTTGTCCTTGGATATATGCCTGTATTCCTATCCACTGCGTGACAAAGCATGAGTGGTGCATACTGAGGAATATCTGCAATAACATCTGCAATTGCCAGATATGTCTGGTCCACTGTTGTTTGCAGATATGGGCTTCATTTGTTTGAGTGTGTGAGCATGCCCAGTATGCCCTTCTGTATTGAATGTGTGGATGGAATCAGGTAGTTTGTACTGCAGTGCAGACCTTTGTGTTGTACACCTACAGGTAGCAAACTGTTTCTGCAGGGTATCCGTCTATCATTTGGCAATATGGGGACAAACTGTGCAGGGGATAGTGTACACTGTTAGTGATTGTGTCTGTGCTGCTTCAGCTGCATGGTACTGCTGTTAGCAGAGACATTCAGACATGTGTACCATTATACACAGTGATGCTTTCTGTCCTCATGTACTGTCAGGTGGACATTCTTGCTTACAGTGATGTCTTGGGGGACAAGGGTAACTGCAGCTGTCTCCAGTATTGTGGACAGACACCTACATATTCATGGTAAGTTATGCCATTCTGGAGGGGGAGCTGCAGACACTTGCTGCTGGGTCTGTGTATCTGGTTCAGCACCTTCGTACAGTGCTGGCAGAGGATCCCATACTTGTACACCCATCAACATGAGAGTATGGGCTTATCTTGCCGGGGCAATGCCTCACAGCTGTACATATTCACACAGGGTACCCAGAGGCAGGGGCCGTGGGTCAGGACATTACTACTATTGTGGTGTACGGGTAGGTGTGTAGCCACCCATTTATGTGTTTGCAGCCAGTGATAGTGTGTGCACACAGCTTGGTGTCAGACCCTGCACATTCCATGCTGCCCATGCTCCCACCCCCCTGTTATTCTAACCTCTTCCATACATTATGCATACATTCTCTGATACTTTCTCTAAGGGTATCACCCCATCACAGGTGTGTGTTAGTGTTGTCCACAGTTCATGCAGTGGAACATGGTGGACATGTTACTGTGGTCTGTCCACATGGCCTTGCTTATGGCTTATGTGGAATGTGTTATACTGTTTTTTGGGTGTCCATGACATAACATGCATTGACAGTACATGTGAGACATAGGCCTTTGGCAGAGGCCTGTGGGGCATTAGTTGTTGCTGCAGGCCAGATGTGGCAGGCCATTGCATTCTGTCAGTCCTACAGTCTCAGACCACCATACAGTATATTCCCCTGGGGTGACAGGGTAGGTGTGATAGGTGTTCATGCCAATACCTTCTATCAGTCTTGATCAGGTGGTGTGGATGCTGGCAGGGTGCTACTCACAGCTAGGGACACATCTGCATGGGACACCTGCACTGCATGCTGCATTCTTCCACTATTGCCATATACAGGTGGGGTCATACTGTACGCATTCCCCACAGCAGGGATATGGCCAGAGAGGTACCTCTGGATTGTGTTTGCATGTGTGCTATGGACACTACTTGCATCTGACACACAGATATACATGGGGTATTCCAGTTATGCTGGCATGTGCAGGTACATCAGCTGTTTCCCAATATATCTGTCCTACCTCCTTTGTGATCTGCAAGTGTTTGGGCAGACATCACTGGTACCCCCTACTACAGGACCAGTTACTGTGATGCATACCTGTATGTACAATTCCAAGGGTGTCTCCATTTCACAGTGACACAATATATACTGTATGTCTGGGGTACTTTCCCCTGTGTACTGCTTGTATAAATAGCCCAACAGCCATGCCATGTCAGTCTTTCAGATGGTGACACATATTACCACCATACATTTACAATGGCTTACTGCTAAGCATGTGTTATACTGGTGGGGATTGTCTTTGGCACTGCAGTTGTGAGGGCTTGCCCCTGTCATCAGCAGTAGTGGGCAATGGCCACCAGGTCTTACCTCAATATGCATACATACTGACCACTCTCACACAATATGAAACACACACCATCCTAACCCACACAGACCTGCATATTGTGCAAATGCTACAACCTATCCTACTACCTTGGCCACCTCTGGGCATCTGTGCTCCACTCGTATTTAACCTACTGATACATGTTACTACATTTCTATACAGGATTGGGGGGCGGCACACCTAACTGTTACTACATTTCTACACTGGATTGGGGAAAGGGGCACACCTGACTGTTTCTACATGTCTTCATGGGAGTAGGGGGGCACACCTGATTGTTACTACAGTTCTACATAGGGTTGTGGGGGGACACCTGACTGCTTTTAAATTTCTACACAAGATTGGAGGGGCACACCTGACTGTTACTACATTTCTATACAGGACTAGTGGGAGCACACGTGACTGTTACTACATTTCTACACAGGATTGGGGGGGGGCACACCTGATTGTTTTACATTTCTACACATGACTGGGGGAGGGAACACCTTACTGTTTCTACATGTCTACATAGGATGGGGGGGCACATCTGGCACTTGTACACATTTGCTATGACTGTACTGGTATGTCAGGTACTCCATTTCATTCTATATTCTAACCTATAATGCTGACTAGAGGCATATCAGTGTACTACAGGACTTAGCTTTGGCTAACCTTCATGTTAGTGTCTGACTTCCTACCCTTCAGAACTAATATCCCACTGCCTGACCTGCTGTAGTCTGTCTGTGTAGGCCTTGGGGGGAGGTTACCCATAGGCATCATTCAGAGGCCGTAGCACAGCCTCTGTTTGTGTTTGTCTACACCTGTCCAGATGGCTGAGACTGTTGTTGGGTATGTGAACCTCCCTGACTGGCATGTGTGAGTCATATGGACACACATGTCACCCAGCACATTTCCTGCAGTGTTTTTTTTTTGCCCTGTGTATTACTGGCTACTATGGTGACTCCAGTATTTGTTATAGATGTCATGGTGCAACTATGGGTGCCTACTATCTGCTGGCATACCATTCAGCCACCCGATTCCCTTGCAAGCTCACATCCACACCATAAATACAGGTAACAACACATTCTACTCCATTAGGCAATTGGTAGGTTGATTGACTTACCTTGTGGGTGTGCCAGTATTGAGGATGGTGCTGGAGGGCTGCCTATGTCGGATGCACATAGTACACTCCCTATACATGGTTGAGCACAGGTAGTGACATATTCCACAAGCGACAGCAAACTAACGAACCAAAAAAATGAAAGGCCACCAACCGGAGAAAGAATTATATATTTATTAAATGGATCGTAGACACACACTTATGATTAAAATAATTAAGCAAACTCCACAAAACAAATAAATATGTAAGCGCTTTCGTTTAAAAGTTTTAAACATCTTCAGACAATTATATTCCATGACATCACTTCCTTATATAACCTTCTTCTAATTCAAAAAAAGCGTCCCCAAAAACTAAAAAAAGATTGGGCATGCTCAGTTGTCAGCAAATGGGTGTTTGAAATATATGAGCTACGAAAACCATAGCTTATGTTAAATACATATAAAATACATATAAATATTTATCTCATGAACAAAATAAAAATTACCTATTAAAGTTTAACTAATTTACCTTTAAATGAATTAATAACTAACAACATCAAATGGAATCAATTCAATTATTATATAAAAAATAAACTAAACTTTTAAATATAAATAATTAAAATTTATTATTTATATTAATCCTCTTAAAGTTAATTTACTTGCAATCCTCTAACCAAAATGTTTTTTTAAAAAAAATTAGATTTGAAATTAAAATACTTATATAAATTTATTATAACAAATATAATATTTTATATTTATATTTATTAATGCAAAAATGACATAAAATAAAATAAATAGAATGAAATAAACTAAATAAACTAATGGCTTCCTTTATTTGTGTACATAAACTAAATTCGGGTACTTATATATTAATCCTTAATTTTATTCCGATCTAATGCTTTAATTTTAGAATTGGTACAATGGAACTTCTCTCATTTAGGCCTGGCCAAGAATCGGCTTGTAATTTTATTTGCCATAACAATTCTTTTTCTTCTAGAATTATATTCCACGGAGATTTATCTTTAATTTCTACCTGATCCAAAGCCACATAAAGAAATTTATGGTCATTATATTCACAAATATGCTTTGCTAGCGCATTATTCATCTTCAATTTCTTTATTGCATATTCGTGCTCATAAATTCTTTGTGACAATGCTCTTTCTGTTTTACCTATATAAAAAGAGATACAGGAACAACATAAAGCTAGATATACAACTCCTTTTGATTTACAATTAAATTTCTTTTTTATATAATACTTCTTATTCCTTATAAAAAAATGTTCCCCTTCTTGAATTTTATGACACCATTTACATGCGCCGCACTTATAAGTCCCAGTTTTATTAATTTCTTTTTTTTTTTTGATTATTATTAGCTCTAAGAAGTTCTTTAAAACATTTACCTTTTCTATATACAATTTTTGGAAATTGATTAATATATTTTTTACATTGTGGATCATCCATTATGATTTCCCAATTCCTTATAAATACATCTTTTACCAGTTGATAATCTTGTGTAAAAGTAATTACTAAGGCTTTGGAAAATTCATTATATGAACCATTTTCCCTGTTTATATTCTTACTAACATTAAAATTGCCCAAATTATTCTTTTCTCTAGTACAATTTATACTTTCAGCACATCCCTCCCCATCATTATCAATAACTAATTCAGTTTTTATTTTTAAAATTGGCATAAAATACCCATTTTTTCTTTTTTGTATTACTTCAGAAATCAATTTATTCACTAAATTTATAGGATATTCTTTATTAGTAAACATTGTCCTTAAATGATCACATTCTATTATAAAATCTGAAAATCTAGTTATCATTCGGGCTGCTCTTACGAGCTGCCCCTTAATTACAGATTTTTTCTGATGTTCTGCACATCCAGAACATCAGAAAATATCTGTAATTAAGGGGCAGCTCATACGGGTAGCCCGAATGATAACTAGATTTTCAGATTTTATAATAGAATGTGATCATTTAAGGACAATGTTTACTAATAAAGAATATCCTATAAATTTATTGAATAAATTGATTTCTGAAGTAATACAAAAAAGAAAAAAAAATGGGTATTTTATGCCAATTTTAAAAATAAAAACTGAATTAGTTATTGATAATGATGGGTGGGATGTGCTGCAAGTATAAATTTTACTAGAGAAAAGAATTATTTGGGCAATTTTAATGTTAGTAAGAATATAAATAGGGAAAATGGTTCATATAATGAATTTTCCAAAGCCTTAGTAATTACTTTTACACAATATTGTCAACTGGCAAAATATGTATTTATAAGGAATTGGGAAATCATAATGGATGATCCACAATGTAAAAAATATATTAATCAATTTCCCAAAATTGTATATAGAAAAGGTAAATGTTTTAAAGAACTTCTTAGAGCTAATAATAATCAAAAGAAAAACTGGGACTTATAAGTGCGGGCACATGTAAATGGTGTCATAAAATTCAAGAAGGGGAACATTTTTTTATAAGGAATAAGAAGTATTATATAGAAATGAAATTTATTTGTAAATCAAAAGGAGTTGTATATCTAGCTTTATGTTGTTCCTGTATCTCTTTTTATATAGGTAAAACAGAAAGAGCATTGTCACAAAGAATTTATGAGCACGAATATGCAATAAAGAAATTGAAGATGAATAATGCGCTAGCAAAGCATATTTGTGAATATAATGACCATAAATTTCTTTATATGGCTTTGGATCAGGTAGAAATTAAAGATAAATCTCCGTGGAATATAATTCTAGAAGAAAAAGAATTGTTATGGCAAATAAAATTACAAGCTGATTCTTGGCCAGGCCTAAATGAGAGAAGTTCCATTGTACCAATTCTAAAATTAAAAGCATTAGATCAGAATAAAATTAAGGATTAATATATAAGTACCCAAATTTAGTTTATATACCCAAATAAAGGAAGCCATTAGTTTATTTAATTTCATTATATTTATTTTATTTTAAGTCATTTTTACATTAATAAATATAAATATAAAATATTATATTTGTTATAATAAATTTATATAATTATTTTAATTTCAAATCTAATTTTTAAAAAAAAAAACTTTTTGGTTAGAGGATTGCAAGTAAATTAACTTTAAGAGGATTAATATAAATAATAAATTTTAATTATTTATATTTAAAAGTTTAGTTTATTTTTTATATAATAATTGAATTGATTCCATTTGATGTTGTTAGTTATTAATTCATTTAAAGGTAAATTAGTTAAACTTTAATAGGTAATATTTATTTTGTTCATGAGATAAATATTTATATGTATTTTATATGTATTTAACATAAGCTATGGTTTTCGTAGCTCATATATTTCAAACACCCATTTGCTGACAACTGAGCATGCCCAATCTTTTTTTAGTTTTTGGGCGTGCGTTTTTTGAATTTGAAGAAGGTTATATAAGGAAGTGATGTCATGGAATATAATTGTCTGAGGAAGTTTAAAACTTTTAAACAAAAGCGCTTACATATTTATTTGTTTTGTGGAGTTTGCTTAATTATTTTAATCATAAATGTGTGTCTGCGATCCGTTTAATAAATATATAATTCTTTCTCCGGTTGGTGGCCTTTCGTTTTTTTGAGCACAGGTAGTGTCATGTTTGGCATCCCTCTTACTGTATGTGTGAGTCACAGAGAGGTGTCATTCCCTGGGTCCCTACTGTGTCAGTGTATGTGCTGTGCGTTGCCTCTTTGCCAAGGCCAGGGCAAACTGAGCATGCCTCCATCTGCCTACTGGGACAAGCTCAGGTTGTTCCTCTTCCGAGTCACTCTGTGCCTGTGCAGGCCTTGGCATTGGTGGGGGCTGTGTGGCCCTGCCCCATGCTGTTCCTGCTGCAGCTGTTTCCGCAGGATCATATTGTGTAGCATGGCATATACCATAACAATTTGAGTACATGTAGCTGGTGAGTACTGCAAGGCTCCACTGGATGTGTCCAGGCACCGGAGCTGTGACTTGCACATCCCAAACATACACTCTATTATAAGTTTGGTCTGTGCATGTGCCTCATTATGGCGTTCTTGTTCAGGTGTGTGCATTTTTGATGGGTTTCATCAGCCACAGCTCGAGTGTGTAACCAGCATCCCCCACTAGGTAACAGTAAGGGATGTTCCCATTGGCAAATCTCTGGTACAGCTGCGTCAGATACCAGATGTGCAAATCCTGATAGCTTCCAGGGCAGCCAGCACACACATTCATTATAATGCCCTGGGCATCGCACATGACCTGGCAGTTGATGGAGGGGAGGCCCTTCCGGTTGATGTAGACCCTATCCTGATCACCGGGTGGTGCTTTGATGCATACGTGCATGCAGTCTATAGCACCCACTACCTCAGGGTATTCCACTATTTGGTGGAAGAGACATATTGCTGGCCAACACCTCATGGGTGTTGAGGAAATATACGTGCTCACCGGCATGTGCTGATATGGCATCCAAGAACTGGTGGAATACTCTGGATGCTGATGCCTGTGAGATCCCCATGATATCCCCAGTTGAGCTTTGGAAGGTACCTGTGGCTAGTATGCCTAGGCCTACACATACCTTGGTATCCACTTGGATGGGTTCCCCTCTGCCATTTCATTTGTTAGGCATGGCTGGCACAGCTCAACAATTTGCTATAGGAGCTCCCTGTCCACCCTATAGTGCTCCACCATCTCCAGCTCATGTAGCCCCTAGTAGGTTGCCCTGGGTCTGAACAGTCTTCTCCGTCTCCTCACTGTGGGTTGGTCAACAGCATTCATATCCTCACCACTGTCAGCCTCTTCCACATGTTGTTGTATGATGCCTGCTGCAGCCCCTATCATTTTCTTGTTTTGTTTGTTAAAAGTTCCCCGCTTGTATACACCGGTAGTGTAGAGTAAGAGAAAAACCAGAGCGGAAGGTGTTTGCATAGTTTATAGTAGTGTTCTGGGCTGGTCTGCTGCCTGTGTAATTGGCTGATTCTGATACATTTCACCTGCCAGCTATGTTAGTTCTCCTAGATTACCTTACTACTGCTGTTTTCTCTTCCCATTGCCTTCCTGTTTAAGCCTGGGGGCACGCTGTGCAAACACAGTGCTCAAATGTGCACAGAGCTGCTATTTCCTGGTTTACTTTTTTTTTCCTTTAAAACCCGGTGCATGGCACACACACCTGCTTAGGCAATGCAAAGAGTTTTAGGCAGCCTCCGACACACCCCCTTGCCTAGCTGTGCTAAGATAGGAGCAAACCTGAGCCACAGGGCTCCAATCCACTTACAGTATGCCTGACACACTCCCCTATGATATCAGCTAACTCCTAGGCTTGCACCAAGCTATTCCTGCTCTTACACTGTTGAGAGCTGACTAGCATACAGGATAAATTTGGGATTCCCTATCATTACCCTCATTTGCATAGGATTGCCTGCTAATGCATAGTTACATGTCTCACACTGAGCCTCCCCCCTTAACAACCACTATTCACTGGCCATGTTGTCTTCTGCCTGCCATTGACTATAATGGCAGCATAGTTATTTTAGTTAGAATGCTTATTTTAGGTTTATTTTCTTATATTCCCCCCGATCCCATTTGCTCACCGCTGCCCTACGCTTAAACAGTTGAGATCGGCTAAAAAAAATAAAAGTTGTTTTTTTTTTCAACTGTTTTCCATGCCAATGGCCTTATACTTGGCCATTTGCATGCTTTCTAAATGATATGCACCCTTTATTTGGAGCTGTCATGGCTCCGTTTTGGAATTTGCAGAAATGTACTCCGTTACTGGCGAAGTACATTTCTGCAGATTACACTAGTCCTGCACAGCCGGTTTTCAGCTTCCCGGATCACAAAGTCACCTCATTTGCATGGATTTCTCCTGCAAATGGGCTAATTTGCATACAGGGGCTGTGTCCCTACAGGACTAGTGCAGGAGCGCTCGTGCACGACCCTACAGGTTATTCCTGGATCGCACGGCAGACATATTGCCTGCTGGAGCTCCTGCACTAATCCTGCACGCCATGCTGGCCTTGCAGAATCTGGGGGATAGTCTGACCCTGGGATTCATGAATGGCTGATTTCTGTGCAGGAACAGTGTAGGAGCTCCTGCATGGAAAATGACCGCTGAGCGATCCAGGCAAGTGCCGTTTTCAAATGCACGAGCGGCCCTACACTGTTCCTGCACAGAAAGCCATGTGGGATGCAAATCACTTCATTTGCTGGTAAAAAATATGCAAATTAGGTGATTTTGTGATTCACAAAGCTGGCGGGACTCCGTGCAGGAACAGTGTCAGAGCAGAAATGTATTCATTTAGTAACTGAATATACTTCTGCATCTGAACAAACAGAGGCAGGACAGCTCATGGAAAGCATGTATTACAGTCAAACATGCATGCCAATGGCCAAATATAAGGCTATTGGCATTAATATTTATTTATTTTTTTTAAATTAAACTTTTTTTTTTGGCTGATCACGGCTGTTTAAGCTTAGGGCAGCGTCACTCAAACGGGATTATGCTGAAAATAAAAGAAAAATGAGAAAAGTCAATTTTAAGTTAATTCTGCATTTTGCCATTATAGTCAATGGCATGCAGAATGTAAACAATACCAGGGAACACTGGTTGTCAAGGGGAAAGAGTTCATTTAAGTGCAGTAACTAATGACTTACACACTGGGATATACAAATGAGGGGAGTTATTCTGAATCACAGATTTCCTCAAAGTGTCAGCTTGTACCTAATCATGTAGATGCAGCAATATAACAGTGCAAGTGTAAGAGCTGAATGATTTCATAAGGGGGTGTGTCATGCTTGCTGTAAGCACACTGGAGCTCTGTGGCCCATGTTTGCCCTTAGCTAAGCACAGCTAAGGAAAGGGGTGTGTCAGATGTGCCTGAGCACTGTGTATATAGACTAAATGTGTATGCGCACCATGCACCGGGATTTAAACACAAAAAAAAAAAAGAAAAGAAAAAAAAAGAGGAAATGGCAGCACTATTTACATATGAGCACTGGGTATACTCGCCATGCCTCAGGACTTAAATAGGGAGGAACTGGGAAGGGGAAACAACAGTAGGAAGGCAATCAAGGAGAAGTAGCATAGATGGTAGGTGGAATGTATCAGAATCAGCCAATTACACATGCAGCAGCCCAGCACACTAATACAAACTATGCAAACACCCTACAGACTGGTTTTCTGACAAACTCTACACCACCGGTGTACACAGACAGGGGATTTTTAAGTAGCAAAACTAACTAAAAATGTTAGAGGCTGCTGCTGCTTTACTCCATCAATATGTGCTAGAGACTAAGGGTGGTGAGGAGGAGAAGGCTGATAACCGACCCACAGTGAGGAGGAGGAGGAGGAGAATGTACAGACCCAGGGTAACCTACCAGGGCCTACATGAGCTGGCGATAGTAGAGCACTATAGGGTGGACAGGGACATTCTACAGCAAATCACTGATATGTGCTGGCCATGTCTTACACACAGAACTAATAGAGGGGAATCCATCCCAGTGGGTACCAAGGTATGGATATCATGGGGGCTCACAGGCATCAGCATCCAGGATACTCCACCAGTTCCTGGATGCCATGACACAACATGCCAATGAGAACATATATTTCCCCACCACCCATGAGGTGCTGACCACAAGTATGTGTCTCCTCCACCGTATAACAGAATACCCTGAGTTAGTTGGTGCTATAGACTGCACGCGCATCCACATCAAAGCACCATCTGGTGAGCGGGGCAAGGGCTGCATAAACTGCAAGGGCTTCCGCTCCATCAACTGCCAGGTCATGTGTGACGCCCAGGGCATTATCATGAATGCGTGTGCTGGCAGCCCTGGAAGCTATCACGACTCCCACATCTGGCATTCCTCACAGCTGTATCAGACATTTGCAAGTTGGGACATCCCATATGGCCATCTAGTGGGGGATGCTGGCTATGCACTGGAGATGTGGCTGATCACACTCATCAGAAATGCACACGCATCTGAACAAGAACACCATAATGAGGCACATGCACATACCAGGATCATTGTAGAGTGTGTGTTTGGGATGCTCAAGTCACGGTTATTCTGCCTTGACATATCCAGTGGAGCCTTGCAATACTTTCCAGCTACATGTACACAAATGTTCATAGTATGTGCCATGCTACACAATATGATCCTGTGGAAACAGCTACACAAAGAACAGCAGGGGTCAGGGCCACACAGCCCTCCACCATTGCCAAGGCCAGCACAGGCACAGAGGGACTCGAAGGAGGAACATCCTGAGCCTGCCCCTGTAGGCAGAAGGAAGCATTCAGAGTATGCCCAGGCCTTGGAAAAGAGGCAATGAATAGCACACACACTGACACTGTAGGGACCCAGGGACTGATACCTCTCTCCAACTCACACATACAGTAAAAGGAATGCCAAACATGACACTACGTGAGATTTACCATGTACAGGGAGTGTACTATGTGCATCCAACATAGTCAGGCCTCCACACTGTCCTCAATACTGGCCCAGCAACAAGGCAAATTACTCTTCCTATCAATTACTGAATGGAGTAGTATGTTCTCATACTTGTATGTATGATATGTGATATGAGATATCTAGAGTACTTTGACCCTGTCGGCAGTATCCTCAACTAACTGGCAATTCCCTTGTGACTAAGCCCCTCTAAGTGCCCAGAGCAAGGAATGACTACCATTCCCCACTGGAAAGACATAAGAGCAAGGCAGTAAGACAAATACAGCACGGCAGCTTCTACCGAAGAGCCAAGGCAGTTCCCTTGTGACTAAGCCCCTCTAAGTGCCCAGAGCAAGGAACGACTACCATTCCCCACTGGAAAGACATAAGAGCAAGGCAGTAAGACAAATACAGCACGGCAGCTTCTACTGAAGAGCCGAGGTGGATCACAATTATAAAACTTTTTTGTTTGAGACTGCTGTCTGTGGGTCCAAGGTACTCTAAATAATTTCCCTCACGTACCAGGTTTTCTCCCAAATAACAACCTTAGTTTAATAAATTAATTCCAGCTAAAACCCTTAGTTAAACTACCTGCTTTTACAGCTAAATACTTACCTAGCTGTGCTTTAAGCTGTTTGATATGGTATAGGTGTAACCCCGCTCTGCACCCCTCCCTGCCCCCTATTCCCACCCGCCCCCTCTATATCTACATTTATAACCACATAGCCATGCCCCCACCACTCTGCTCCAATCACCTTCTTGCTTAACTAATTATCTCTCTTTGTTCACATCACTCTTCCTCATTCTGCTACTTACACTCTTTAGATTCTACCTGCCTCTCTTCCTCAAACATTATTCTCCAACAACTGATAGTGGACTACTAACTCACTACCCCTACAGACATGTGGTACTCCATTCTACTACCCACCCTACTAGCTGCATACCTCTTAACCTTATATGAAACACAACCTCTCCTAGGACTCCATGCCTCAAATGGTCATACCAGCAACCCTGAAACCAAACATACCAACTTTTATCACATCAGTAATACCAAGCCACTTCTTATATCATGCTCCTACTCCCAACACACTCACACCAGTAAAATCAGCCCTAGACTCAAACAATACTGTAAAATAATAGATACATTTATGAAATTTATCTCTAAGTTAAGACTCAATCTGTTAATTGATGGGGACATACACCCTAACCCTGGCCCTACCAACATTAATAAATCCTCTCTCTCTATCAGCAACTTAAGCTACACCCCTACAATTCCCCATCCACCCAACTCTCTCTTAACCTGTCATCTCAACATCCAAAGTATCAATAACAAATTGCATGAACTTCATGCACTCCTTGCTGATCTAGCCCCTGATATTCTGTGTCTCTCAGAGACCTGGTTAAAACCCTCCACTTCTGATAATGAAATACTTCCCCCTGGGTATAACATACACAAGCTGGACCGAGCATCCAGAAAAGAGGGTGGGGTAGCGGTACTATATAAATCTGATATGATTGTAACTACAGATGTTATTCAACTGCCTCAGACCAATAATTCTGAAATCCTAGCTACCAAACTGAAACTTAATAACAGTAAACATATCTACATAATCTGTGTGTACATTCCCCCAGGTAATAATATAGCTACACTAGAAGACATCCTTCATTGGACATCCATCCACTATCCCCAAGAAACCATACTTCTCGGTGACCTTAATATTGACTGGAGAACTTGTTCCTCTGAATCTCCTACCACTCATATTAACTTGCATTCATTCAAGCAAGTTATTAACACTCCAACTAGAACTGGTAAGCCCAACCAGAAAGAAAGTATACTTGATTGGGTACTCATTAATAATCACCCCAACCTGTATACATATGGTACTTTCAATGATAGTCTAAGTGATCACCATCTCACATATATAATCAAGCAGAAAGTATGCAACCCCAACCAACCTCTACTAAGACATGTCAGAAATAAAAAAAAATTTGATTTAACCAAATTCCAACTTGAACTAAAATCCTGCAACTGGTCTATGCTAAAATGCCTCCCCTTAGAAGAAGCAGTACAGTACTTTAACAAAAAAATCCTTGAGATTCTTGACTTTCATGCACCCATCCGCTCTAAAAAAACCAAGCCAAAAACTGCACTGTGGCTCTCAAAAGAGGCCAGGCTTAAAATTAAGCTCAGAGACAAAGCTTGGGCTTTATGGCGAACTACTAAACTCCCTCAGGATCAAATTGATTACAGGCAACTTAGGAATGAAACTAAAAAACTTACACTACTTGACAAAAAACAATACTACAGTAATCTACAATCCTCTAACCAAAATAACCCTCAAATGTTCTGGGCTGGACTAAACAATCTAATACACCCTGGCAAAAAGACTACCTCTGTACCTGAGGCCCTCACCGATAAACCATTAGAAGTAGTTGCAGACAGTTTTAATCGCTTCTTCACTGAGACTATCCACACCCTAGCCAGCAACATGCCCCCTAGCCCCTACAGCCCAAACAGCTCCACCTCTAAAAATCTTCCACAATTTAGCTTCCATCCAATTGCTACATCATTTATCCATACCTTACTCAGAAAACTAAAACCTACCACACTCGCAGCTGACCAACTTCCAGCTGAATACCTACAAAAATCTGCTGACGCCATTGCCTATCCAATCTCAGTACTTATAAATCCCACATTAATAGAAGCTAATATTCCTAATATGTGGAAAATATCTTATGTCATCCCTCTCCATAAAGGGGGAGGCTCTACTGAACTATCAAATTATAGGTCAATAGCCATACTCTCTCCCCTAGTCAAAATAATGGAAAAATGTATCCAAAAACAGTTCATGCACCACTTAATAAACAACCATCTCCTGGCAGACACTCAACACGGCTTCAGACCTCACCACAGCACCACTACAGCCCTATTAGCCTTCTCTGATACCATTAACTTTCATCGTAATAACAACCATATCTCTTCAGCCCTATTCCTGGACCTGTCCAAAGCTTTTGATATGGTGGATCACCAACTATTGATCCACTCCCTAAAATCACTCTGTCTAAATCTAAAATCACTTCAATGGTTTGAGTCCTACCTAAGTGATAGACAACAAGCCATACTCTGGCACTCTAAACTTTCCACCCTATTACCAAACAACCTGGGTGTTCCACAAGGGTCCATACTAGGTCCTCTGTTATTCTCCATCTTCATCAATGATCTTCACACTGCCATTCCTAAAGTTAACTGCATCCAATATGCAGATGACTCAACACTGATTTGCCCAGCTACATCCCCTACAGAGTTGCAGCTAAGTACCCAAACAACCTTCAACACGATAGAAAACTGGCTATCCAACCACCGCCTGATTCTAAACCCCAAAAAGACTAAAATGCTTATATTCCTACCAACACAAACGTCCCTCCCCATTAACTTCACAATCAATTCCAAAGATGGCACAATTATCTCTCCTGACCCATCTACTAAACTTCTAGGTGTCACTGTTGACAACCACTTAAAGTTTGACCTACATGTTAACCAATTGATCAAAACCATCAATAAAAACTAGGTTCACTGTACAGATTAAAGAACTTTCTAACTCCCATAGCCAAAGTTGCCATTGCCCGTTCTCATCTTCTCTCTACTCTCCTGTATGCATCCCCTCTTCTTTTAAATAACAATAAGTCAGTCTAAACAAACTTACTATCTGTTACAATCACATTGCCAGATTCGCCACTGAGCTCCCTTTTAGGACACATCACTGCATTAATCTAACTCAGCTTGGTTGGCTCAAACTTCCTAGTCTAGTGCGATTCAACCAATTGATCATAGCCCACAAAATCATATACACCCCTGAAAACACCCCTTCACTCAAACACCTAGTCACCCTGCACAACAATTCACGACCACTTCGTTCTTCCAACAAAGTCCTCATCCAGACTTACAAAACTAATAACCTAGCCGGTGACTCTCTCCTGTCCAACTCCCTAGGTAGAACCTGGAACCTTTTACCCCCTGAGATTACCTCAGTTTCTTCCCCGAATCACTTCAAAGCCAAGCTCAAACTACACCTGGGGTCTAAAAGGTCCTGCTACTGCACCAAGCCTGGCTAATCCTCACTCTACACAACGTATTTAGTCATAATTCTCTCCTTCTAACTAAAACATTCTCACTCTCACTTACTAACAATGTAAGCTTGTGGTTCCTATTACAATATTATTAATGTCAACTTCTGACTCCATGTTCTAAAATGTATTTTGTCGGTTCTTCAAGCAACCCTATACTTTTGTACATTATTTTTGAATTTCTGTATGTTTTTGTTGCTTTTGTTGGAGCTTTCTCCCCGGGCCTCCACTGAAAATGGACATATATCCAGTCGGACTATCCCGGTTAACAAATGTAAAATAAAATAAAAATAAAAATAAAATATGGATAAAGCATGCAAGAGAATTGGGTGGCTGAATGGGATAGCAGCAGACAGCTATATGAGACAACAGGAAATTCATAACAAATGCTGGTGTCAACATACTAGGTGGCACTACACAAGGTGACAACCCTCACTGCAGTACATGTGATGGCCCAAAGAACTGTGGGTGTCACTAGATCACACACATGGATGTCAATGAGGGTCACATATCCACCACCAGCCTCACCAAGCAGGACTGGTCTAGATGACCATGAAGAAAGGCTGGGCTAAGGCCCCCAAATGATGGAAATGGTGAACAGCCCCTCACCAGACCTACACAGACATACAACAACAGGTATGGCAGTTGCATTCTAGTTCTGAAGGTTAAGAAGTATGAAACTGAAATATATGCCATTAAGATCTAACATGTGTATGCTACTGATATGCCTACTGTCTGCATGATAGGTCACAATACAATATGAAATGGAAGCCAACAGAGTAACCAAAATACCAGTACAGTTATTTCAAATGTTAAAGTCTGCAGGTGTGCACCCCCCCCCCCCAGCAATCCCATGTAGAAATGCAGTAACAGATGGTCTGCAGCACTCTCAAATGGTCTACAGTCCTCTGGTAAAGGCCCATGCCTTATCCATAGTGCCAATGTACGGAATGTCAGGTGGTCCCAACTAACAAACTAACACAGTAAACAGAAAACAAATGCAAGGCCATGTTGACAAATGCCAGTAGCATGCCTCCCCATGTTCTACTGCAAGGACTGTGGATCAGGCCATAAATACTACTGGGATAAAAACCTAACTATAGGGATACCTCTGAGATATTGCTTACATAATGTTAGGTGGAGGAGAGAATAACTGAGGGGGGTGTAGAAGCATGGGTGTCATGGAGTGTGTGAAGTCTGAAACTCTAATGTATGCCCATACTACACCAGACTGCAAACCCATGAATGAATAGCCACAAACCACTTGTAAACCACAATGTGAAGGTAAACTGACCAGATATATGAGTCATGTCTCTGGATAACCTGGGTGTATCTGTACAGCTGAGAGGTATGGCCCCAGCAGGATATGGCCATTCCGTGAAGTTGAGAAAAGCACAAGGAGGGAAACCCCAGACAGCATACTAACAAGGTGCTGCACCATTTACACAGAACCAGCAGTTTATTGTCTGTAGCTACCCCTCCACAATGGCAGGTGTGTGCCAGGATGTGTAGTCTATATGCCTCAGAATATTGGTCTCAGCTTCATTCATCTTGTATTTCCCAGTAAATAACTGTGAGCAAAGAATGATAACAGTCAGTAGATGATGACATGACACATCACAGTGTAAAACAGCACATTTGTCAGAATATCTATGCTACAACCAAACATGTCACACAAGCAGCACAGACAGCAATAGTTACAGTATCCCCCGTATGTTACGCCCATTGTGTCTCCACACTGACAACCTATCTACAGATATCCTGCAGAAACAGTTTGCTAGGTGTAGCTGTAGCAAACAAAACCCTGAACTGGAGTCCAACCCTCCCTGGAATGGATGCACACACTCAATATAGAAGGTCATACTGGGG
>NC_056737.1:206473026-206498026 GCF_019279795.1 Protopterus annectens | reverse complement strand
TCTGCAATGTTCTGGTTTTTAACTGAACAACATCTTGTTTTTGCAGCTATTATAACGCTAGAATTGCAATCCTCGTTATTAAGATTTGAGTACTTGCATTAATTCTAACTTTTATTTTTACTGTGAAGTTTTGATGTGTTTTTAATCATGTTCTTTCAGCTAAAAGTTTATTAACTGATACAACTGTTTTTATTTTTAATTTGAATTAAGAAGGGGAGGGGCAATGGGTTCATCCCATTCATCACATGTTGTTTAAGAAATGTTTTATTGGCTCTATTTGAACTGATATTGCTATGTAAAGAAGTTTTAATTTCGGTCTTGTTTTAAATATCTGAAGAAGCGGTGGGGGACACCGCGAAAGCGCTCATAATAAACCTGTGTTTGATACTTGCTTTTGATGTTAGAGTCTCATGATATACTTGCTGATACGGAACTATTGCAGAACTAAGGCTACATCTGTTTTTTGAACTGGAGCAGTGAACTATATTTTCCAGTTCAGCAGTTGGGACATTTGTGTTTGTATATTTGTTGTACTCACGACGGAGTGGCAACAGCTCCTTCCACACTTGGTTATTTGTTAATTTGGATTTTCATCTACGGTGTTTGGGTGTTTTTCGATATATATATATATATATATATATATATATATATATAAAACTACACAGACACACACACACACACACACACACACACATATATATATATATATATATATATATATATATAGTTGTATCTTTCGGCTTTTCCCGGTTAGGGGTCGCCACAGCGGAACTCCGGTCCGCTAATGACTGGCAGTAGATTTTACGTGCGAGTTGCCAGCCCTGACGCACAACCTTCAGCAACGGTACGCCCATTCACGCATGTCTCCACACAGAAGACTATATATATATATATATATATATATATATATATATATATATATATATATATATATATATATATATATATATATATATATATATATATATATATATATATATATATATATATATCTATACACACACACATATATATATATATATGTGTGTATACACACGCATATATATATATATATATATATATATATATATATATATATATATATATATATATAGATAGATATAGATAGATATATATATATATACATATATATATATATATATATATATATATATATATATATATATATATATATAGATATACATATACACTATCCAGCCCAATGATGCATGTGTTTTGCGCAAATTATCTGTAACAGAATGGACTCACTGACAAGGTAGTTAGCACTGATAAATCCAGGTCTCTCAGATATGTCTATGACTGTTATGTGTTTGTCAATGTGTATATGACAATATGTCATACTATGTATTGTTCATTAACACCTAGTACATCCCCCATTACCATACTGTACAAGGTCTGGTGATGCACTTCACTTAACAAGAAACTCGGGACACACCTCATCCTAAAAGCTGTGTGGTGTGTCCAAGTAAGGCCAAACATATTAGTAGCAATAAGTACCTAGGTAGAGGTTCTACTCTCAGTGTTGCCAAGTAAGTGTTTGTGTATGTGAAGGGATCTACTTCAGTTTGTAGAAAATACATGTCCCAGGAGGTCATCTGTCTGAGAACTGACTGGCAAATGCTAACATTTCAAAGGAATCATCTTGTGGAAATTCATTCCATCAAAACTAGTAGTAGATGTGTAAATGCCCTCTTCCCCATTGTACAGCTGTACAGCAATACTGGAGCTGGTATATACAGTTGGTTGTGGATGCTGTGAGCACAGCCACCCTCATTGGGGTTATTGTTGTGTGTATATCCCCCTGCTTAGTCTGCTGTAATACTGTACAGTTTATGTTAACAGGTTAAGTAGTTGACAGTCACACTATGTGTGGTTCTATGCCACCCCACACCCTCCAAAGTGTATACACCGCTCAGACCTATCAGCCATGTGGCACATTCAGTAATTGTTATGCAGACCTGTTACTTGTGTTCAGCTGTACCCAGGATATGACGCAGTCAGTGTGTCACCACAGTGCCATACCCCTTGTAGGAAACAACAGTAGACCAAAATCCCGCTGAGACACAGACACCTACAACACAAATATTATGGAGACCATAATCAGTCAGTGTTAAAAACAGCTATAATGCATCATGGCTGGACAGCTACACATCCTGATATGTAAGCATTAAACTTTCCAGCTGAAAACATGTTACACAGCATTACATTGCTAAACCATAGTACATTCACTCTGTGCAGCAGAACCATATTAGCATGTCCCTGCATTGATGGTATGGATGACAGGGATGTGGCACAGGTATCATCATATGCACAGGGTGTGTTGTAGGTTTGTCAGAGACCTAGGCCGAGCCATTTGGTTGACATCATGTGTGTGTGTTAGGGGGGTTTGTTATCAATTGGACTGTGCTGATGCGGTGTCTGTAGCTATGGAGGTGCCCTAGCTGTGTTGGTGATATTTGTGTGTGTATGTATGCACACAGTTCTGCCATGTGGCTGCCCTATACAGGGGTTTGTTGGACAGCTGGAGACCGTACATGGAAGGGTGCAGTTCACCATGTCTGGCCATGGACATGAGAACTGTGCCTGCCAGGGGTTCCACGGGTACTACCAGGTACAAGCCCAGATATGGTACTGTCCCCTGATGATGACAAATGTCTTCTGGATCTGGGTCCCTGTTGGGACCGGCCAGGACTACATGCACATGGCCTGTTATGTTCTGGTGTAGACAGCCCCCCTGCAGTGCTGGTGCTGGTACTGCCACTACAGGAGTGGCTGTGACTTGTTGCACGTCCGCATAGACCTCCACCTGTTGGTGTTGCTGACCTATGTCCATGTGGTTATCGCCCTACTCCCACCATATGCTCTAACACAGACATTGCATGGTCGAGGATTCCCACCATCTCACCCAACTATCTTTCCAGGACCTCTGCAAAATAACGGTGGACATCTGCAAGATCAGAATGTTGTCAAGTACAGCAGAATAAATAGCCCTCTGGAGCCTCAGACTCTGGTGTAATGTTTCATATGTGCCTCTGCCTCCATGATGGTCCAAAATATGCATCTGATGATACCTGCTGTAGCACTTCTGCCAGGGGCATGATGGCCAGCAGCCCTCTTACTAGCACCCCTGTACATCTGCCTGTGTGGTACCTCACTGGTCATCCGGCTATGGCTGCTTTGTACAGACACACTTGCCACAGTCACCACACTGTCCTATCCCATGCTACCACCCACCAACTCTCCCTAATCTATGTCCACTGGAGATGGGGTATGTATAGGCATAGTGACTGTGTGCAGGGATGGGGTGGATAAAAGTGAAATGTCAACCAATGGCACAGCTTCAGCCCCTGACAACCCTGCCTGTGTCTTACCATACCTATCAACATTGTCAGAGTATGTATGGACACTAACATCAGTTTGCCTGCAGGAGGGACCCTGACCCACCTCACCACCTGTGAGCGGAAAACAAGAACGTAATTTAAGACCTGTATGTCATTGCTTACCTCTACACACACTCACACACATAAACACATGCACACACACACACACACACACACACACACACACACACACACACACACACACACACACACGTACAGTTGAGGTAGCACAAATATATTACACAGACCTCTCATTGCCCAACAGTCAACATGCATGACATATGGCACTTAACAGCATGCACTGCAGCTGTAATCAATCCTTGTTACCAACATTATACATCTCTGTGATGCATGGGTTGTGTTAGTAGGTAATGCCCCTTCCTCTGGAGCACACTGCACCCATGTACACAGTATTGCTGTGCACCTGTTCAGCACCCTGGCATGTACTGTGCACCATACCTCAAGAGTGTACACACCATTGCTGAATGTGTATATGTGTGGCAGTTATGTTTGCTCTGTTGCTCACAGCCCCTATGTGTTTGTCTGACACATACCTGGGATGGTATGAGGACAGATGTCAATAGTGAATGCCTGACTTCTGATTTGCAGATCTCATCATCAGCAGTGCATGCATGAACAATAAAATCCAATTACACTAACAACCTTTAAATCTTACTGTGGCTATGAGGAGTTTACACACCCTTATTGACATGCCAGCCTCATCCATGATATGCAATGGGGTCACAATACTGCATATGTTAACACTACACACACCTGATATGTGACATATGACCTGTGCAATCAAATGTAGTATCAAACAAATATGTTAGTTGTGCAGATGCTGATTGAGATGCATACAATATGTGGGTTGCATAAGTGTGCACACCCTTAACACGATGGTTTGTTGCAGCACCTGTTAAGTGAATTACAGCAGTCACTATTCCTGGAAGGGGTATACTGGCATGGCCCATCTTCGCTTGCCATTATTTGGTCACTCTACCCTACAAATGTTCCCCAATTTTGCCAGATTGCAAGGTCAGTTCATGTGCACAGTACTTGGAGGTCACACAGTGCCTTCACTATTGCTGTGGAGACAGGGTTATATCTGACACAATTCATGACCTTGAGTGTGTTCAGATACAGCCATTCTTAGCAAGCTTTGGATGTATGCTTCTGTTCACTGTTGTGTTTCAGGATGACACCACTCCTCATCCTCGGCCTTATTACAGATGTTTGGCAACTATGGGCCATACGTGAGTGTCATTTTGCAGTGTTCCAAATTCAGAACACCATGTCTACTGGCCTAGTTCCTGCTAATGAACAGCAAACCTAAAGGTGTACACTGGCACCAGCAAGGTACAGATGGGGATGGTGGGTGGAGTGAGGTGTTGCTTGTGCAGCACATGTATCTTTATTAATACTGTCTGTAGGTTTTAGCCTTGGTCTCAGTGCATCATTACACATTGTAACACATGCCTTTGGGAGACTTGATGTTATGCATATGCTACCTGTAGGGAGCCCTGGATGATGTTTCCTGTGGAACACTCTTCCATCTGATTACCCTAACCCACAGGCCACACTTATGCAAAGTCCAGATGATTGTCAACACAGGTACTGCACAGGCAGTACTTTCTAGACATTTCGGCAAGTCCCTCAGTGTTGCTACATGTTTTTGGGCAGCCTCTGTGACCAGTTTGCAACATATGTTGTCATCTGTCTTGGATGGACATCTGTTTATTTTCTACTTTCTACATTAATGTTGTCCCATACTTCATGGTCACATACATGACTGTCTTCACTGTTTGCCATGGTATATGCAATGGTGATGTAAGGCTACGTCTCCCACTCCTGATTGCTACCTTTTGGATATGGGATCCATTCCATTGTTTGTAAGATGTGCAAGCCACGGTTGCCTCTTTTGCAGGTGAGTGGGCAAATGTCATGGACATACTTCTTGGATAGCAGACCATTTCTCGGTGTGACATTAAGGCCTTGTACTTGATGGAAGGTGCGTACTCAAGAAGAGTGAATGCTGTCAGTACCTCAAAAGCTGCTTCCACGATATGTTATTTGGAGTATGTGCACACATATGCTTCCAGTGTTTGTTAAGGTATGTATTCCCCATATTTGTTGTCCTAATATAGGATTCCATATTACACATTCAGTGCTTATGTTAGGATCACATTACAGGATGTAAAAGGTGTGGAATCTGATATTGTGATACGCCGTTGTGTAGATCTGTAACAGTTGCCATTGTAATAGTGGTGTATACACTGTTGTAGCCACTGTATAAGGGTAATATTTCAGACATGTCCCAACTGTAGGCCATTTGTTCCACCATTATGTTCATCTCTGTCCACACATCTTGCTCTGATAGGTCGATAGGTATACTGCAGGACTCTTACATACCCTTCAGATATGCCACCATGGTGACCACTGTGATGCAGTGCAGTTAACAGCAACAATAAGTGAACATGTACAGCATGCATTATGGGTAGGTGTGTTAAATGTGTGCATGGCAAATACCATGTCCATAACATGGCTGGTGTATTGGCAAACCTGAAAAAAATAACTCCATACTCACCAGCTACAGGCTGCTGCCCCAGTTGTATACCAGAGGGACCTACATAGTTGTGTGAGAGATGTAATGTCAGTAGCCATACCTGTGGCATTGGCACAGGGTGGGAGCAGCATTTCAATACAGCAACAGTACAAACCCACAATACTAGAGATTATGCATATCTGCTCATTACTACACTGTAGCAATAGACTATGTTACCTGACATATGCATGAAGATACTTTACAGATGAAACTGGATAAGCAACAGTAATCTACTAATGTGCCCTGGGGCCTTACCTGCATGCTCCTTGTCCATTGTGTGGGTAGCACTCACCTCCACAATGCTATTGTCAGGTTCCTGGCTTGGCTGGTGGGCGGGTGCCCTGAGGCTGGCAAGGAGCTCCTCAGAATATGTCAGTGAGGGCTGGATGGCATGACCCCCACCTGTGGCTAGCTGGTCCCTCCTAACTGCAGCAGCACACTGATGGGCGTAATGGATGAGATCAGTGCAATGATGTCGCACCTACTCATAACTGCGGTTATGCAGGCCGACATCATTTACCCTGTAGATGAGCTCATTCCACAAGGCAGTCCTCTCCTGCAGATCATGGGCTGTATGTCCAAAGAGGGTTCTGTGGTGTTGCACAAGGAAGTTTATTATTATATCATTCTCCTGGGGAGTATAAGCAGGGAGACAGTCCCGGGACATGGCACCTGGAACACATAAACAGGAAAAAAAGGTATGAGGACCTAATACTGCAAGGCTATAATAGTTGTTAATTGACATCTCTCTCTCCCTCCCACCATATCTGCAACATAATCTAAATACACAAATCAATCGGTATGTTTATACCAAACCTACTGTTGGGCAACAAATATTGAAATGTGTTTCTATTCATGTTCCATGTTGAAACACTATCATTGCTGGCCTATTGCTATCAATGTAACCTGCATGCCATTGTAATGGCCACTGTGGTTCCATATATGCACGTGTTCTGTTTGCTATGCAACTGTTCCAAATCTGGTGTTTTGGGTTAATGGGAAGATCTAAGCATGCTGTTATAACTAATCCTGGATTGTGTTGACTATTACTAGCCCACATATGTTTTAAAACTGCAACACAATGGCATGCTTGAGAAGGCTGTTCCCAGCAGAACGACCTCTCTCACCTGGCTGTGGCACCAGGCTACAGCACATCTGGGACCCACCCCAGGACCTCCTCATCTGCTGGTCCTACACTACCTTCAGGTGGAACCACCTCAGGGGATGGGGCTCATATCCCCCCCGGGAGTGGGCACAGAATAGATCCTGTCACCTGAAGTCAGGTCCAGGGTCTGGTGCATACAGAGCTCCACAGAGAATTGGGGGATCTGCTACACCAGCTTGAGGCCCTCATGGCACAATTAGAGGGTCAGCCTGCCCCTCCTGCTCAGCCCCCAGCACAGCCACCTTCGGGGCTGTTAAGGTGCAGTGGTGACTGCCAATGGGTGGGGACCTCAGTCCCACTGTTTCCATTTGGGGGCTCATAGGCTTCCAATTTCCAAACACTCTTCCCTGTCCAAGGTGTTTATTCCCCACATGTGTCATATACTGCCCCTGTATGCTGTCTTGTCTTTTTTGTCTGTCTTCCAACCCAACCTACCTCCCCAAATATACCTACTAGCCTTCCCCAACATCTCACACTCACCTTAACAAAAAAGGGCAATCTGTTCCCAAAAAGAATTTCATACCATACATAACTGTCCATTTTGCACCTGCTTACAACTGCTTACAGGTGCCTTAATCACTGTGTATCCAACAGCCCTTGTTCTAGCCAGCAAATAAATTATCAGAGCTTGCAAGTGTCTAACTCAGGATCCCGCACACCATAGCCATAGCAATTTACCACTAAGCCTTCTGAGCTGCAGATATGTGTGATGTTTTCTCAAATATATCATGCAGCACAGTCATTCAACAGTAGGGAAAATGTATGTGTGTGTGTGTGTGTGTGTGTGTGTGTGTGTGTGTGTGTGTGTGTGTGTGTGTGTGTGTGTGTGTGTGCATGTGTGTGCGTGTGTGTGTGTGTGTGTGTGTGTGTGTGTGTGTGTTTGTACATACGTAGACATAAATGTATAAATATATATATATATATTTATATATATATATATATATAGAGAGAGAGAGAGAGAGAGAGAGATGGATTGCATTCAGACATCAGATCCACACTCTGAACCTCCTTCCTCCACAGCTGCACTGTTCTGCCTTGCTACAAAACAGAGCATCACATGTGGACACAGCCTATCATTAGGGGGGATATATAGGGAGAGATCGTAGATATGCCTATTACAAATCTATGAAGTTTGTGCATGATACATTTTACATTACCATGACTGTTCTGAAGGTGGTGGGGTCTGAAACTTGTGTCTATCATGGCTTCATTACTTCCACCTTCAGCTATTTGCCAGACTAATATACATATTTGGAGGAACAGAGCAAACACTATGATGGCTTAAATCTTGACATTCTGTGCAGATCTGCACAGTTGACAGGTATGGCCCACAGGGCCAGATGCTATGTCCATAGCAGTTGTTCAGCAGGACATCATTACAGCAAGTCTTAATGGCACATATAAATCTTTCAACATCATCTATCCCATTATTACAGACCAAGTACCGCATTCAATTACATGCTGACATGTTTCACATACCTGTTTTGTTATTGTGCTCTCTTCTGTGTACCACATGGATGCCTTCCCTGTTTGTTTTTTTTTTTTTTTGGTAGTATTTTTGTTTTTTAGTATTATTTTGTTTTTTTTTTGTTTTTTTTGTTTTTATTTCTCTCTCGCCACTACAGGGATCGAGCTGGCTTGAATAGGTTACAGCATGGCTTTTTAGGTGATGCTCAATATCAGGTGATGGCCTCTACACCAATTGGAGTTCCCCACTTGCTAATTGCATGCAGCCAGCTGTGTAGTACTTCCAATAGCCAATGTCATAGCAACCCACTACTATAAATGACTATATCATATGGGCATTGTCCCTTTACCTTCCCTGTATGGAAGACATCCTTCCTGTGTGTGGGAAGCAGTGTTACAGACAGCAAGTAGCAATACCTCTTACAACAGGACTTGCAGACACAGGCCAACTACATGTTTGCATAAGGTTCCAGACCTAGGGACAGTGTATGAGTACTGCTGTTATATGCATTGAATACTGCTAGTCTTACGGGTTTTGTGTGTACATGCTAGTTTTGCATAGAATGCAGTCTGTCTGCATAGCTCTCAACTGTGCACCTATCCATATGATGGCTAGAGGATTGGCTGTTATGTTTTGTCTGTTGACCACACAGGTCTTGTCTCTGACATATCCGTGCCATTCTATACGTTGATTGCTATCAGTACATGGCAACATCCATTTGTGTTTCTGACTTCATATTCCTGAGTAAGGGTTTGTTGCAACCAATTCTGTAACACCAGCAACTTTCACAGTGTATAACAGCAATATTTCAAATATGGCCCTGTGTTCCAGCCTCTTTTCTCCACCTATATACCAGGCTTTGTCCAGATGTCATGCAGTAAGAGGTTTTTAGGTAATGGCCTATCATTATTTAGTACTGGCATTCCTGCTATCATTCCAGTGATGTTGTGGACTCCCGCACAAATTGTGGGGTAGTGTCCATATATATGAGGGCTACAGCTGGACAAAACATGTGTGACCCTGTATAGTCCAGAGGTCAGTGTATGGAGAACACTGTTATATGCCCTTGTAAGACATTTTATTGGGGAGGGGTATTAAATGTTTTTAACCTAGGCTATTACAACATGTGAGGGATAGCTGTAGTAAGAAACATTAAGGTATATGGCTGTACATTTTCATACATTTAACCATGGGAATAGTGGTGGGCTAGAGCTTACTGTCTTACACACAGTTCTGTTTGCCAGTGTGATAGTGACATTTTAAGTTATGCACTATGTGACAACTAATACTTTTCCCCCTAGGGGTTGAGTGCAGAGTCTAATTGGAACCTGCTGAACTACATCTGTAATTAAGTGTTAATTGATTCTCAAGGCAAGTGTGTTTTTTAATGTTGTGCTACTTGAAGGCTTTAGCCTAGACAACAAAGTATGTTATGTTTTGCAGATTACTGTATCATATGTTTTGTTTGAGAGTTCATTAATCAGTTATATATTTCAAAGAAGTAACTGCTATAAGAAATGGCATAAACAATTGAAACAGTACATAAATAAACATTTATATGTATGTAAACTTGTGTGTGGTGTCATGTCCTTTGCATAGTGTGTGGGTATATGTTTCATGCAATAATTCTCATTTGTAGAAAGAATCAAACACTGGCCATTTGAAAAGATGGCAACTGTAGGAATAATGGCTGTTTGATATGCTGTGCACCCTCTATATATTCTCTTTTTATATATATCTATAAGTAGTTATATATTTATATATGTATGTATATGTGTGTGTGTGTGTGTGTGTGTGTGTGTGTGTGTGTGTGTGTGTGTGTGTGTGTGTGTGTGTGTGTATCATTGGAATGTTTACTGCTTCCACATTGTACATTTCCTATGGTAGACTCACTCTTCTGCATTATATGTTACAGAAATCATCCTGGCATCTTACAGCTAGAATGGCTTACTGTTAACTTGATGTGGCTATGTTGTGCAGGATTCTGCGTTTAAGAATTGCAAGTGTTGTTGCAAGGCAAATCAGTTCAGCTGTGGAGGAAGGCATAATGGCAATAATTACAAGTGATACCTATTTAGGGCCCCTTCACCTCCATTAACAGTGCCTTTGGTCAGATGTTTTGCAGTGAGAGTTGTGGATCCAATGTGCAAATGCAATACTGATATATATACATACATATATATATATATATATATATATATATATATATATATATACAGAGAGAGAGAGAGAGAGAGAGAGAGAGAGAGAGAGAGAGAGACACACACACACACACACACACACACACACACATATATATATATATATATATATATATATCTTCTTCTTCCTTTTTCTCAGTTAGGGGTTGCCACAGCAGATCACCGATCCACTCATGATTGGCAGTGGAGTTTTACGGTGTTGAGTTGCCAGCCCAGCAACCAGCCTTCCACAGAAGGCACACACACACACACATGCACTCACACCTAGGGCCAATTTAGAGTGTCCAATCCACCTACAGCATGTCTTTGGGGTGTGAGAGGAAACCGGAGCACCTGGAGGAAACCCACATGACCACAGGGAGGACATGCAGACTTCATACAGAAGGCAACCCAGACGAGGATTGAACCAGAGAAACTCTTGCTGTGAGGTGGCAATGCTAATCGCTGCACCATCAAGCCGCCTATATATATATATAAATATATATATATATGTAGATATATATATATAGATATATATATATGTAGATATATATATAGATATATATATATGTAGATATGTATACATATATATATATATATATATATAGATACATATATATATATATATATATATATATATATATATGTGTGTGTGTGTGTGTATATCTAGATATATATATATATATATATATATATATATATATATATATATATATATATACATATACATACAGCTATATATATAAATACATTTTCTCTACTGTTGAATGACTGTGCTGCATGATATGTTTGAGAAAACATCACATTTGTATACAGCTCAAATGGCTTAGTAGTAAATCATTGTGGCTAGGGTGTGCAGGATCCTAGGATCGAGACTTGCAAGGGCTGATTATTTTGTTGCTGGGCAGAACAAGCGCTGTTGGATACAGAGTGATTAAGCCACTTTTAAGCAGTTGTAAGCGGGTTTGTTCGGGTCTGTGTGGTGGTAAGCAATGCTAATTTCCAGTTAAATAAGCTTACAGACAGCCTGAAAGTGCTTAATCTGTGTAGGCATTGCTTAGCGCCATGCAAACAGGCTTAAACCCACTTACCACTGCTTAAAAATGCTTAATCCCACTTACCCTGTGCTAATTTCTTTAAAAGAAAAGAAAAAAGGGGTGATATATGTCAGCCTGTGGTGAAAAAGGGGGCACACAGAGGGAAAAACAATAGGGAATGTAGCTGTGGATGTGCAGGATGGGTGTAGGGAAGGTCCATAGCTGTCCATTTCTTCTACAGCAGCAGCTGTGCATATGTACTGAATTTGGAGGTAGATTTGGACACTCAAATCCCTGAGAGAGGGGTGAGGACAACAATAATGTGTTGTGAAGCCAATTAGACCAGATTACATGTGTCCAGTGGACATGTGTGCAAAATGGACAGCTATGTATGGGGTGCAATTTTTGGGGGGGAACAAATTCACCTTTTTTTTAAGGTGAAAGTGGGATATTAGGAAAGGATAGTAGGTATATTTGGGGAGGTAGGTTGGGTAGGAAGACAGACAAGACAGCATACAGGGGCGGTATATGACACATGTGGGGGGTAAACACCATGGATGGGGAGGGGTGTTAGGAAATCAGAAGCCCATGAGCCCCCAAATGGAAACAGTGGGACTGAGGTCCCCACCCATGGGCAGTCAAGACTGCACCTTCATGGCCCCGACGGTGGCTGCGCTGGGGGCTGAGCAGGAAGGGCAGGCTGACCAGCTAAATGTGCCAAGCGACCCTCAAGCTAGCAGCTCCCTTTGGAGCTCACTATTCACCAATCCCCGGACCTGACTTCGGGTGACAGGATCCTGTCTGTGCCCGCTCCCAGGTGGGGACGAGCCCCATCCCCTGAGGTAGTTCCACCCAAAGGTGGTGCAGGACCAGTTGACGAGGAGGTCCCAGGGTGGGTCCCAGGCATGCTCGGGCTCGGTGCCATGGCCAGGTGAGGTGGGAGAGGTGGGTCTGCTGGGACCAGCCTTCCCATACATGCTATGGTGTTGCAGTTTTAAAACATATGTGGGTTAATAATAGTCAGCACAATCCAGGAATAGTTATAACAGCATGCATAGATATTTCCATTAACCCAAAACACCAGATTTGGAACAGTTGCATAGCAAACAGATCACATGCATATATAGAACCACAGTGGCCATTGCAATGGTATGCGGGTTACATTGATAAGAACAGGCCACCAATGATAGTATTTCAACATGGAACATTAATAGTAACACATTTCAATGTTTATTGAACAATAGGACATATGTCTCAAAAGTAGGTTTGGTGTAAACATACCCATTGATTTGTGTATTTAGATTATTGTTGCAGGTATGGTGGGTGGAGAGAGAGAGAGAGATGTCAATTAACAACTTATATATCCTTGTAGTTCTCACAACTTTAATGATCATTGCTCTAATCATTAAGGTACAGGTATTATTACAATACCCTCTGGCCTTGGTTTGGGCAGTGGTATGTTTGTACACAGTGTATACTTCAACTGTCTTATAGCTACATTCTACATCTCTTACCTGCTAGACCTGTGGAGGGAATGTCTGTTAACACTACCTGACTGTTTCTACACATATTCCCAGATTTCAGGTTATATTATGCACATACCTCTCAGTCTCTTAATGCACAGACTCTCGACAAAGCTTGACAACATGGGGGTACAAATAGGGACATGTTTTGAATATTACTGTCATAAACATGGAGAGTTGCTAGAGTGACAGGATTTGTTTTAATATACATTTTCTGAAGATTTTGAGGTTTGAAAATCAAATGTATGTCATTATTTCATGACTACGATTCTGAGATCATCCCACTGATTTGCCAGGGGGGCACAGGAACAGGCAGAAAATATGAACCAATTATCTGGACATTCTGAAAAATCTGTACAGTTGAGAGGTATGATTATGCATACAGCTTACTACCACTCCCAGGATTCGAACCATGGCTGTGTCTGCTTAAAAATATGACAATTTAAGTCACAGCATAGTGTGCTATTTGGATATTGCTGTCTATTCTTTCAGTGTTTTCTAAGTCTCTCTTGGTTGTACAATCTGACCTTGTAATTACAACAATCTTATACAGACATTCCTACACATATTTTTATGTAGTACAGTGTGAAAAACATTGGTAGACACAACAGTACTATTCTGATATCAGATGTTACTGAAAGCTACATGTCAGGCCATACTATACCAGAGTAAACACTACCAGCCAGGATTTAAATCTTTATTGGCAGGCACAGTTTTCTTATCTACCAGACCTGTGGAGGGAATGTTTGTTAACACTACCTGACTGTTTCTACACATATTCCCAGATTCCAAGTTAATATTATGTACATACCTCTCAATCTCTTAATGCACACACTCTGGACAAAGCTTGACAACATGGGGTGCAAATAGGGACATGTTTTGTATATTGCTGTTATAAACTTAGAGAGTTGCTAGCGTGACATGATTTGTTTTAATATACATTTTTGAAGGTTTTGTGGTCTGGAAATCAAATGTATGTCATTATTTTGTGACAAATATTCTGAGATCATCCCACTGATTTGCCAGGGGGACAGAGGAACAGACAGACAATATGAGTCAATTATCTGAATATTCTGAAAAATCTATACAATTGAGATGTATGATTATGCATATAGCTTACTACCACTCCCAGGATTTGAACCAGGGCTGTGCCTGCTAAAAATGCAACAATTTAATTATCAGCATATTTGAATATGGCTGTCTATCTCTTCAGTGTTTTCTAAGTCTCTCTTGGTTGTACAATCTGATCTTGTACTTACTACGGTCTTATACAGACATTCCTAGACATTTTATTTTATGTAGCACAGTGTGGGTAATAGTGGCTAACAGATAATGCAAAAATAAATGCCATACAATATCAGAGTAAACACAAGCAGTCCAGGATTTAGAGCTTTATTGCCAGGCAGTTATAGTTTTATTTAAATATGATCTATATGGGACTATTACTGTCATATTGTCTGGTTTATTCATCTCATATTTCCCAGTAAATAACTGTGAGCAAAGAATGAAAACTGCCAGCAATTGATGACATGACACATCACAGTGTAAAACAGTACATATGTCAGAATATCTATGCTACAACCAAACATGTCACACAACCAGCACAGACAGCGATAGTTACAGTATCCCCCGTATGTTAAGACCATTGTGTCTCCATATTGGCAACCCATCTACAGATATCCTGCAGAAAAAGTTTGTTAGGTGTAGCTGTAGGAACAAGTAAAAATGAAGAGCAGGAACACGATAAGAGAAAGCTTAAAATAAAATGGTGATTTGTTAAATCCAGGTAAAACGTAAGCGCTTTCAGCCAGAGCAATCTCCAGCCTTCATCAGACAAACAGCATAGGAGTGTGTGTTAAAACTTTAAATAGTGTAACAAGAATTTACTTTGCCAATCAACATGAAGTGCATTTCCTAGTACACTGTTACCATAGGAACATTAAAGCAGAAATACATTTACAAAGGAAATTTTCCGAAATGTTGTTTATATCTGAAAATAATAATGAAAATATGTTAAACCTAGTTTTTAAACAATTACTAAGGTATTCCATATGAAAATCCGTAACTATTGTTTACTGTATATGGAATGTGCAAACCAGTGAACAAACAAGTGCTGGTTGTTCCTTACAAAATATGTTCATTTGTGCTACTAAGTGAATCGATAATCCCCCTAGTGTAAGGGCAAATGAGGGCAAATTCTCACCTAAATATACGTTTTTAAATCTAGATATTGTAATAAGCCCATGTCATGTGTAAAACTATTAGAGAGTCAAATGTGAAATAACTGAATTGTGACTCGTTAATTGTGTCATCGATTATATGATAACCACTTGAGCACACATTTGATGGACAGGTTATCGTTAATACCAGGTGTAAGATGTGCCCTAGTCCGAACTTGCCACATAAGTTCGTCAATCTCTAATTTAATTTGCCAAGGGCCACCTCTAATTTCGGGAACCCTTTGATGCACAATGGCAAAATTGAAAGTATGACCAGTACATTCAATTGTATGTTTGGCTAAAGCATTGTTAACATCGTGTCTGCTTACAGCATACATGTGTTCATAGATCCTGGTCCTAAATTTACGCTCCGTCTTTCCAATGTAAAAAGCTTTACATTGGTTACAGAGAGCGTAAACCACTGATTTGGATTCACAATTGAAAAGTTGTTGACCTTATAAGTTCTATTATTGATGGTAACTTGTGGTCCTACCTTGATGAACTTGCACTGGGCACATGCACCACATTTGTGCATGCCATGAGGTCGGTTCGAGATAAACCTGTTAGGTGGTCTTTCTAAAATAGCTTTAAGATTTTGGCCCCTCCTGTAAGTTAACTTGGGTCTCATACCCAAAATGTTTGAAAGGGTATTGTCATGATTAATGACGTCCCAATTTTTGTTGACAATTTCCCTGATTTTTTGAAAATCCAAGGAGAAAGTGTGTATGAAAGACACAATGTAATTGTTACAATTGTAACAATGTAAACAGCAGAGAGGTTGGTGTAGACAATCCACAGCCCTAAATGTGACAGAATGGATTAGTGAACAATATAGGCAGCCCTTCTATTACTCAGAGACCACTCTCCACCCACATATCATACACAAACACACTTGGCTAGGCAACAACCACTATATTGGTAGTTCCCCTGCATACGGCCTCACAGATAGTACCTACAATGTGATTGCAGTGGACTACATGCCTGTTGACCACAACAGTGCCACTGACATCAGAAAATACTTTGATGTGTTACATCTCCTGACTGAGTGTGTGTTATCCAGAAAGTAAAAGGACATGGCACCCTGTTCCATCCCCTCAGTAGCCCAATCAATGTGTACAGTGGCCCTTTTGCCATGTTCCCCCCACTGGATGCCTGCAACAACTGTAGAGTCTGCAAATGTATCCCACAATGGGAATACCATGCCTTATACACATGCCCTGTATGGACAGACACCACTAACACCACTGAATACCCGTGTCATACTGTCAACGTAGGTGCAATCACTACCTCAGTTACATAGCCAGGTCTCACCCAATGAGGTCAGGAATGCTACATTAGAAGATACCAATCTGTCCACACAACATGCCCCAGAGATCTCAAGCACACTTCCACACATCAAAGAACATGCATGTGGGACATGTGCACAACCCAGACACTGTCCATGTTATGGAATATAGATCACATACATGGGAAGCAGTGCACATCGCTGGCCACCAACAATAGAAACCTGGACGAGTGGATGGTGAATACAATACCCACCCCTGGGGACCACTCCATTGAATATACTCCTGAGCCACACTGGGGCTATTGTCATGTGGCCTGATGCCATGGTATTCCCTTGGGCTAGCCTTGTAGAGCCTTCAGGCCCATTCACCTACTACACACCCATGAAGCAGTGTGTGTGTATGTGTGTGTGTGTGTGTGTGTGTGTGTGTGTGTGTGTGTGTGTGTGTGTGTGTGTGTGTTTGTGTGTGTGTGTGTTTGGTTGATGAATATTCCCTGTGGCTGTGGTTATTAAAAATTGGAGGTGTGTCCAAACCAGAACATGTACCATTCTCCATTCTACAACAGATGTTGTACATCAACATGTACCTATGTACAACCCTCAGCCCTATAATATGTGAGGCATATGCAATCACTATGTTACAGACCAGTAATTACAGTGCACATACTGTACCCTGCCTATGACATGGTGGATGTGTCACGACACTGCCATACCCTTTTGCCTTGCTGCAGGGCCACATCCTGATGACACACAGATGCCTAGAATGGAAATGGGATACAACATGTGAGAACACATTCTCTCAGCACTTCACTTGTGGGGGGAGAGAGGGGTAAAGCTGGCATTGAATGTGTTGCCAAGACTGTAGCCAATATCTGTTGTCTCAGGATAGGTATTAGCTTTGTGCAGTAACTTGCAGCACTTGTGTTTAATGCTGTGGAGGTTGTTGATGTAAATATCAAGGCTGTTGTGACTGTCATCAGTGTCTGCTGCATCTCTGCTGCCATAGATGCCTGTCAGGGACTCCATGAGGGATCCAAAGTTGTGTTTGAGTAGCCTAAGGGAGTTAAACAGTCATGGGACACCACCTTTCCCTGCAACAGTGTCCTCCTTCTGATGTACACTTCAATTATGGCAGGGGACCATCACATTGTCTCCCAGTGTTTGGAGGACAGTGTCTAGGCTCTGTTGGCTCTGGCTAGTACCATGCATTCATGTACCTGTTTGTACAGTGCCTATTTGTATGATTCCGCAATTATGCAGCTACATCCCATTGCCATGGGTGCAGTGAAGACATCCACCCCTGTTTTCATGGCTACAAAGTCAGCTTTGGAGAGTTTTTGCCAGGTGGTTACCTTTGTGGAGGGTATGGCTGACATGTTGAGTTCCATGTTGATTACAGCTTGTGTGAATCACACCATGCAGGGACTGACATCTGGGGATGAGTAACAGTCCCATATTTAAATGGTCAACACAGGTCAAGGTTGTTGCATCCCCTACCAGGGGTCAGTATGAGCTGGTCTAGGGCGATGCAAATGATGAATCTCAAAAGTATTGGGCCACTGTACTTGTGATTGGCTACATTGACAGTCTAGGGGCATAGATGTATACCCATAGCAGGCTATAGACTGGATAGCACCATTACCCCAAGGCAGTTGTACTGGAAGTATCTCCAATGCATTATGATGGGATGCTAGTCTGGAGGTGTTCCTATCCATAATAAATATGGAGACAACACCACCTGTGGAGGTGTGGTGTGGTCCATGTTTGTGGGCTGACAGCTGTGGAATGCATCATAGCCTGATACTTCAGGTCTACTGTCTGCTGCTGTAAAACACCTTTCCATTACAGCAGACATGTTTCCTCCATAGATTCATAGGTTCATAGGTTGGTACTAGTCTATTGGCCCTTGGGCCTATACAAGCCTAGCCATAACATTTCTCTGGCTATTTTTTCCCAGGAATTTTACTTCCCTGGTCTCCTGTCTAGAAGGGTGACTGATGTGATCCCCGGGGTGAATTTTCTATCTCCCATCGAGTTGTCAAGGTTCCTTTTTGAAGAGGGCCAAAGAGGCGCTCTGCTTGACATGTATGGACAGTCTATTCCAGAGAATGATGAGTCTCTGGGACAGGAATCTATCCCTCCAGCATGTTTTGTTCATTGTGATGACCAGGTTTAGATCCATAGAGTGCATGGCTCTGAGGGATTGGGATTTCTTTAAGTGTAGTATGTCCAACATCTCTGGGTTTGACATGGCCTTGCATGTTAAGCAGTGATCACCTCTGAGTAGACAATATGTGACAGAGTATAGCTGGAGTTTTTTTAGACAGTCAGCATAGGGCATCTGCCTTAGGCTTGTGATTCTTTTAGTGAAGTATTTCTGCGCCCTTTCCAACTGTCGCAGATGTCTTGTGAGGTACATACCAAATGAGGCGTTGTACTCTATAATGGGTCTAATGATGGATGAGTACAGTGGGACAATGACCTCCTTTTTCCTGGATGAAAAACCCTTAGTAATGAGATGTGCCACATAGAAGACTTTCCTGACTGTTGTGGCAATGTGGTTATCGAAGGTGAGACCACTGTCCACCTGTGTCCCTAAGTCCCTTATCATACTTTCAGTGTTTAGTGTACTGCCATTTATGTGGTAATTCATGGGTACATGTTTTTTCCCAAAGGGAATAACTATACATTTCTTGGCATTGAGCTTGAGCCCATGGCTCTGGCACCAAGCATCTGTCTCTGTAAGATGCTTTTGTAGGATATCCTCATCATTTGGTTGGATTTGATAATGGCTCCCAGTTTGCAGTCATCTGCAAACTTTGTTGGCTAGAGTCCCTTGGTGTTGGCCTGTACTTTGGCTAACTCCACTCCAACAACTGCTATGAGTGACTGCATCCTGACACTTAGATGTCCACTGTTGAGCAGCATGACCCTCAGATTGCATACATGTGTAGCTGTTATGGTGGTAATAACATTAGGAACACTGCCTAATAAGGCACCATAGGGGTGGCAAGAGACATAGCCAGTACCTGCCAACCCAGCGGTGACAGATGTAGGACATCCATGGCAAGTCATTGGGTTCTGGCAATCATGTCATCCTAAGCAGAGAGGTCCCGGATCCCTGAGAATGACACATAACACGTAAGACAATGTTGCAGTCAACAATCTGTTGATAGTACTGCAGCATCATTCTGGGTGACAGCGGTACACTGCCCAGGGCTACTGTCACACCTGCCTCAACTGCATAATCAGAGGGTTAACCATGTCTCCTGTCATGTAGTCCAGGGAGGTGTGTCCCAATTCATCCACACCCACATGGATATGGAGTTTTACTCGTAGTTGTTATGGAGTGAAATGACTGGCTCTGTCATGTGTTACATGCTGGCATGTGATTAATATTTGGCTGTTACCTGTTCCATATTCAACCTAGTGAGTGAGATGTGTGTGCCTCAGTATTGAGTTACCCATGATCACTGTATTGTGCAAGGTGTTTAGCCTTAGGGGATTAGGTTGGGGCACACTGTGTAACTTAAATATGTGTCCCTTAGCATGTGCCATGGAGCGGAATCTGAGTGGGTGTCTGCCTTGCTGGTCTGTGCTGTTTGGGTGGATGTCCATTGAGTGAGTCTGGGAAAGTGGGTGTGCGGGTTTTCAGTGTATGTTATGGCTGTCAAAGTGGGTGTTATGGTGAGTTACGTGTTCCATATGGTGTGGTGCAGGTGTTGATCTTATCCTCTTGACCTGCCAGTTCATTCTTTGCTGGAGAGTGCATATGTCCACATTGGATGATATATGGGTAACCCTCACATGTCTGAGTGTTTAGAGTTTAGAGGGGTGGGTTATCTGTGTACATGTGGCAGTTGCAACAGTGCCCCAGAATGGACATGTGCATCAGGTCAATGGGTGAAAGCACAGATAACTCCCTGTCAAACATGTCAGGAGGGGTGGACATAACTAGTAAGTATTGGGGAGACATCTGTGATGAATGAGTACTGCTGACAGCTCACAGGTGTGCCACACTTCATGATACAATAACTTGGTGAAGTGCCAAGCCATAATGCTAGCTGAAGTGCAAGACAGAAAGAACTAGCATGAGGTATGAATGGAACAGAAGGCAGACTGTCTGCCACCTGTAATACTTTACCACAACTGTGCAGTTAGCAGCTTTGACCATGTGAAAGCTCAATAAGCTCTGTAGCGCATGCTGTAGCTGTGTAACACTGCAGTAAACATACCTAGACAGGCAGGAAGTCTATTCCCAGTACTAGCAGGTGTGTGTGAATCATGTTTTGTCTGGCTCATAGCATTTTTGACCTGTGTACTACACTTTACACTTCCCTTCATTCCAATTTAGTAGACCTTTTGATGTCATCCACTTCAGAAGTACCTTTGGTTGAGATGGAAATGTATAATCGCTGTGGTGCATCTTATAACTGCATAGCACTAAAGTAGGAGTACCTAGATAGGCAGGAATTCTAATCCCACTACTGGAAAATACGTGTGTGTCAATCATGTGCTATCCAGCGCATACCATTTTTGACCTGTGTACGACCCTTTACACTTCCCTTCACTCCAATTTAGTAAACCTGTTGATGTCATCCACCTTAGAAGTACCTTTGGAAGATGTGGAAATGTATAAACTCTGTGTAGCACTATAGTAGGAATACCTAGATAGGCAGGATTTCTAATCCTAATGCTGGTAACTGTGTGTGTGTGTGTGTGTGTGTGTGTGATGATCATATCATGTGTAGCTTATACTATTTTGATGTGTATACCATACATGGCTGGTGACTACCTCCCATTACGATTACTTTATATAGTGTGGTGACAGCATCTGCCTCACATGCAGCAGGTTAAATCATTAAAACTGCTATGAACGAATAAACCAAAAACTCAGTACAAGAAACCGCTAAAGCTGTAACTCTTGGAAACATTCTATTTATTAAATTTAAACGCTTTAGGTATTACACGCTTTTCGTCTAACTCTACTGGTTAAACTTCCTCAGAACACAAAATTCATTCGTTTACAAATGATATATATATGAAAAAATAACCCGCCAAAAACTTTGTTTCTAATTAGTGACATTATTCATTCTTAAAGGAAAAGGCTTATTTAAAAACTGATACCCATATTCATAAATGAACGAAATTATAAAGTAACGAAATTATAAAGTTATAACTTGTTTCAGACAGGTTGGCATTTTACAAGCACATAACTTTGATCCTAATAATAATATTTAATAAGAGTTTGAAATTCTCCTCAAACCCTGAGAAATAATAAATAATAATAAATAAGCATCTGCCTCACATACAGCAGGTTAAACCATTGTACAGTCCTCATATGTTTCAAACCTATACATCGTCAGAAGTGGTCTGTGTGCCTTAACAATGCTCATGTGTGTGATATTATAGCCAAATAGGCCACAGTGAGTGTACTGACACATATGGTAGCATGAGGTATCATACCTGACTGAAACATCATGCTGATAGGATGTCTGCTGCCCTCACAGGTGGCCAGCCTTGTAGGTGCAATACATGAGTACAGATGTTTGGTTTTACAAGTGAACTGTACCTGTTATGGGTCACATTAATGGCTGGAAGAGGTGTGAACCTGTCATATTGTGGTCATAATTAGTATGTAACAGGAACACCTTGCATCTTAAGAGGGGTGTGTACACAATTTATATCCACTGCATGACCTTAGCTTAGGACGTTTGTCCAACACAATTTGGTGGCCTCTGTCCAGATGTCTTGGCACTGACAAGTTGTGAGGTATGCTACAGGAATGTTAAATTCATGTCAGATAGGCCCCAATGGTGACCACTGTTATGCAATACAGTTAACCCCAGCACAAGTGAACATGCACAACAAGCAATATAGGTATTACATAAAGCAATATAGCTATTACTGATGGTTGTGTGTATGGTAAATTGCATGCGCTTCACATGCACCCACCAGCTTCAGCCTGCTGTCACATATGCATACCAGAGGGTCCTAGGTAGTTGTGAGAGGGAGTTATTGTCAGCAGACTCACCTGTGGCCTTGGTACAGGATGGATGCAGCATGTCTGCACATCTACAGTACTAACCACAATAATACACAATGTCCTGCCCTTACCATAGATGTGCACCTCTGTACATTAGAAAACCCCATTCACAACTGCAATCAGACCTGACACATGCATGTAGATATAATACAGATATATGTATGTCTGATAGATTAGTGTACTAATCCCCACTGGGCCCTTACCTGCAAGCTCCTCATCCAGTATGTGTGTGCAACCCACCTCCACAATGCTCAGTGTCATGGCTTGTACGTTCGGCATGTGACCCAAGTGTGGTGAGGAGCTCCTCGGTGGGTGTCATTGGGAGCTGGATGGCTAGGCCCCCACCTGTGTCAAGCCAGTCCCTTGTTACAGCAGCAGCCCATTGATGGGCATGGCATTTGAGGTCGGTGGCCGTATGATGCACATGCACAAAAGTTCTACTGTGCAGGCCAGCATCATTTATCCTGTAGACCATACTGTTCCACAGGGCAGTCCTCTCCTGTGTATCTTCTGCTTTCTGTCCACATGCCAGGGTATAATGTCCAATCACATATTGGGTGATGATGTCTGTTTCTCCAACAGAGAATGCTGGTAGGCGAGCACTCTGCATGTTATCTGGAAAACATGAACAGGAAAAGACCACATGACCTCATACAGTTGTCAAAATGCACATCATCAGTGCATATTACTTGCAAATAATCCAGACTACACCAGAAACCTCCAAGCTATCATGGCTATAGCAGCTTGCATTACATACCTGTCCTGAGCTATCTTATTCACCCCAATGTTGGACACTTGACTGCATAATCCTCTATTCATTTCTGTGTAGAGGGTTGGCAGTGATCATCTTCCATGTGGATGGTGTGTGTACGGTGGCAAGTCTGTGTTTGACTGTGGTGTGTGATGGAGCTCTGAGCACATGCTTGAGTTCATGTAGAAGGCAGACACTGATGTTATTATGCCCCATGGAAATATGCTGTTGTTGCCATTAGTAGGCAATATGTACATGCTCACCATTGCTGTGGGGAGGAATGTGGTTGATGTGCATATCTCCATGTATGACTGGGGTGGACAGGGTGCCGATGTTCCCACCTAACCTTTGTAGCAGGTTGCCTATATCCATGGCATGTGTGTATGAGGTGTTCTTTACCCCAGTACAGGGTGAATTGTGTTGTTTCATCTGAGACTTATAACATATGTCGAGACACAGTTGCAATTGTTCTTGGTGGTGTGGATATGTCTGATTCATAGTCATAGTCAGCATTACAGGATGCCACCTGTGAACTTTCCTGCTTGCTCAGATATAGGTGGACTTGCTTCAAAGTTGTTGCCTGCACCTATGTGTCCCTGTACAGCCAATGTAGCAACCTATTATGTGGTTTGTGTATTGCTGCTGTCAACCAAGGGGGATTACTCTACCTTGGCGGAGGCTGGATATACAGGTCAGGTACTGCTGTGTCTATATAGCTACTGTGGATATAAAGGGTACACACCCCTGATACACTCCCTGGTATTTCTGCAATTGGAACATGACACCACAATAATTCATTTCATAACAATTACCACCTGTAGTGTGTCTTATAGCCTGTACAATTCAATTGAAAACATAATCTGGTCTGAGAAAACTTATGGAAATAATACTCAGTACAATAAGCCATTTGAATGAGTGTGAACACCCTTAAATGTGTGTATGCACCTCTTGAGATGGTTACAGCATTCATCCATCTTGGTCTAGACTCTAACATCATGGCACATCTTCACTTGGCAATAGTTGCTCACCTTCCTAGACACACCTATGATTGTATTGCAATGGAATTGGACAGGTTAGGGGTCACATTTAAGATGAGAAACATTATGAAATTATCTTCTGTGGTCTGAATGTCATACAGCACACAAACCTGGCATTCCAACAGGAGTGTATGCACTTGTGATATCTACTGTATATAGGTGTTGATTTAGCTGATAGTGGTAGGCAAGGACAGAGGGTCATAACACAGGTGGACACTTCTCTGATTAATACCTGATAATTATGCCTACTCCAGTACCCACATCAGTGTCAGGGCAATACAACCACCAGTAGCTGTACAAATATATG
>NC_056737.1:206415526-206468026 GCF_019279795.1 Protopterus annectens | reverse complement strand
GTATGGGGCACGTGTGTTTATATGGGGGGGTTTCACTATTTTATTACACTGACACCTCACATCTGGGCCTAATACACTACTCTGGTTGAGAAAAATAAGTTACTTTCTACATAAATATACAAATAAATTAAAATTGTAACATTTACACATACAGAAAGGAAATGGCTTTGGTGAGGCTCGAACCATGAATGACTACATGCAAGGTGTATGCTCTACCCACTACACTACTGCACTTATGCTTATGTTGGATGTCTATTGCTTTTTAACTTATCCTGCCATTTCAGCTGGGCTAAGTGTAGCTAAGCAACAGGCACACTTATTTATTTATTTATTTATTTATTTATTTATTTATTTATTTATTTGCAGTTTGTTTTCCAGGATAGTCCATTGGGCTACAAGGAGCCCATTTTTAATGGAGTCCTCGGGAGAAAAGCTCTAGAGAAATACAAATACATAGTATAGGAAGAGCACAAATCCATAATATACATTTCAATTAAATGTTAAATACATATTTTGTATAGTACAAACCCATATTGCACAATTCAAACAGATGTTACATAATACAGAAATAAAAGATTTTCATTATGAAAATTACATCAGGTTAATTCAGTAAGTAGTTGTTTTATTTTAATTTTTTTATTCTTTTTTAGGGAATTACAATGAGGTAAGGATGTAAAAGGATGGAAGTAGTGACAGGTAACAATGTTTGGAAAGATAGGAAGAAAGTGTGGTAGAATTAGGTTAGATGAGAGCAAGAGCATTTCCATTGTGAAGTAAGGTGTGAGTGCAGTGAGGTTTTAAACAACGAGAGACTGCTGGTGGTGCAGATGGGAGAAGGGAGAGAGTTCCAGAGGCATGCAAGAGAGAAGGACATCAGTTGATTCCCAGCAGGATGTGCTGGTTTATGCAATTTAATTAGGTTTTGGGAATTGCATCTTAGGAGTCTATCTGGTTTATGCATTTCAAAGGTATTTTCTAGGGAGGGGCAGAGAGATGGGTTATGAATGAGTTTGTGTGCTTGGATGAGCTGGGTATATGTGAGGAAGTCTGGTAATTCTAGCCAACTTAGTTGGTGAAGGAAATTACAGTGGTGAGAAGACCTTCTATGACCTGCCGCAAATTTGGATATTTTGTTATAACAAGATGAAAGTTTTGTTTCAAGGGAAGATTGTAGACTGGTTAGGATAGATGCACCATATAAAAGGTATGAGATGAGGTATGTATTAGCTAATGTAATTCTGGTGGTGGGAGAGGTAAAGCGACTGTGGCGGTAAAGCATACCTAATTTTTATGTTTTTTTTAAATATTTGCTTCTAGATGCTTATCAAATTTTAGTTAATTGTCAATGATAATTCCTAGTAATTTTGTGTCAGAGACTAGTTCTAGGGGGTATTATTATTGCTGGTAATTATGAAGGATTGTTTGTCTAGGGAAGAGGTTTTGGGTGCATTGAATAACATAAGTTTTGTTTTGGTTGCATTAAGGGCTAGATGGTTGTTGAGCATCCACTGTTCAGTGTAAGAGAAGGTGGCTTGTGTTAGATTGTTTAGAGTTGTGATCGATGGGGAGGAAAAGATTATAGTAGAATCATCAGCATATTGGATGAGACTGGAGTTAGGAATGGCTTGGAAGAAATCATTTATGAATATGTTAAATAGTAGGGGGCCTAGAATGGAACCTTGGGGGATGCCTGTGGATGTATTAAGGAAGGGTGAGGTAGATTTTTTTCCATTGAACTGTTTGTTGCCTGTTTGTGAGATAGCTTGAGAACCACTGGGTAGAGGAAGGGGATAGGTTAAGTTTAGAGAGTTTGGTAAGAAGCAGGTTGTGGGAAATAGTGTCAAATGCCTTACAGAGGTCGAGGAAAAGAGTGGATACAAAGTGGCTGGAGTCGTGGGCTTTGTTGATTGTTTCTAGGAAGGAGAGGAGGGGAGTGGAGGTACTATGACCTGGTCTAAAGCCATGTTGTGTTGGGTTAAGAAGCTGATTATTCATGAAGTAGGGTAAGAGTTGGTGTACACACTTTTCAAGTAGCTTAGAAATAGGGGATAGGATGATGATAGGGCGAAAGTTTGAGATGTCATTATTATTGCCACCTTTATGGAGAGGAATAATAAAGGCCTTCTTCCAGAGCTGGGGGGCCTGGCTTTCTGAGATAGACTGATTAATTAGTATGCTGATAGGAAGAGCAATGGCTTCTGTGGCTACTTTTAGGAAGCAGGAGGGAATTTTGTCAGGGGCACTGGAACCAGGTTTTAATTTTAGGAGAAGTTTTTTATGGTGGACATAGAAATGAGATTGATAGAGAAAGGTGGAGGTTGGGGGCAAGGGATGCTAGGGGTGGAAGGGATGGGAATATGTTGAGGAGGGATTGTAGAGGTGTTGGTGAAGGATGATGTTAACTTGCTTATGGACTCTATGAAGAAAGAGTTAAATTGAGTGGCCAAGTCCATGTCAGAGGCATCTGGGTTGGGGCAAGGGTTTTCTTTTTTTTCCCAGGTTGAGGAGAGATGAGATTCCTTTCCAAAATAGTTTGGGATTGGTGGTGTGGTTGGTTTGGAGAGGGGAGAAATAGGCTTTGCGGTTTAAGGTAATACATATTTTTACTTTATTTCGTAGTGTTTTATATTCATTTAGGGTGATAGTTTTATTTTTATGGTAATCTGTCCATGCTTTGTGACGGAGTTGCATAGTAGCTAAGGTGTTTTTGGTTAAGCAGGGTGCAGGGTTACTTTTTATACATTTTGTTTTTAGAGGGGCAAAATAGTTGAGCAGGTTTGTGAAAGTAGAGTTAAAGTAGGATACAGCATTATCTAGGGAAAGAGTTTTTAATGGGTTCCAGTTTGTGCTTTTTAATGCATTTGAGAAGGTTTCAGCATTGAAATTCTTTAGACAATGAGTGGAAATATAGGTGTGAGTTAGTTGTATAGAAGAGGGGAGACAGTGGGCAAAAGTGGGGAAATGGTCAGCTAGTGGGTCTGGGAGAATACCACTATCAGAGATGTAGTGAGGATAGTATACTAGAATCCAGTCTATTGTAGTTCCAGTGATTGAGTTCTTAGAAGGCCTGGTAGTGGAATTGATTAGTTGTGTAAAGTTATATAAGTTAATATTGAGTGAGTTAGTGGGAGATTGGATTGTGGCCCAGTTTATGTTCATGTTCCCCCAGGATTATGGTTTCATGAGTAATGTTGATAGAGACCCAGGAGAGAATATCTTCAAGGGATGAGATATTGTCACCAGGGGGGAATATAGAGGGAGAGAACAAATATGAGTTTATGCTTGTTTAAGTGGAGAAGAGCTGGTATTATTTCTGCCTTGCCAAATTTAGGAAAGGGATTAGTATAGGGGGTGACTAAGAGGGATGCTAAGTGAAGGAGTGCTACACCACCTCCCTTTTTATGTTCTGTCATTCCTTAACATGAAATAGTTGGGAGGAGTTATTTCAGAATCTTGTATGTGGAGTTTAAGCCAGGTTTCTGAGATGGAGAGAATATTGGGCTGGTTATGTTGAAGCCAGACATGAAGGGTTGGAATTTTGTTACATAGGCTCTGAGCATTTAGAGCTGAGAAGTGGAGGGGTTTGCCTGTTGCTTGGGGGGTTGGATGCAGTGTGGTAGAGGGGCCTGGGTTTGGGTGGATGTCCCCTGAGAGAAAGATAGAGATAAGATGATGGATGAGGTATTTGGTTTGTTTGGGCTGTAGTATACAGGTAGAGAGATTTATGGGCATTAGACTAGTATAGTTGGGAACAGTGTTTTTAGAGTTAGGTAGGAGTCTATAGGGGAAGAGCATGCTAGTGTTGAAGGGGTAGAGACTGGGATATATATGAGTAACAGTAGATGTGTACTTTGTAGAGGATGGGGTAGTGGTGGGAAATGGGGGAGTGGTTTGCATTAGTAGGTTGGGTGATATAATTTAGGTAAGTTAAGGTAATTAGAACTATTATTTGAGTAAGTAGGGATAGAAATTTGAGGGCCATGATGTTGGTTATTAGAGCAGAAGTAGGGGTGAGGTAAGTTGTGAAGTTAGTTTGAGTAAGAGATTATGGTTTAGGTTAATTGTTTAGTAATTTATCAGGATAAGTTGTGTTTGGCAGTAAACTCTGAAAGGTAGGCTTACAATAATGGGTGAACTGTGGGAGGAGATTTTGGGGGTATGATGAGTAGTTTGAATTGGATGGTGGATGTGGTGGGAGTGACTAGCTAAGTATAAGTGTAGGGGTATTGGCGTGGGTGGGATATGGGGGTAGGGTAGGGTAGTGGAGTGAGCCTGTAGGGAAAACGGATCAGGTAGAGCCAAGGAAAACAATCAATGGAGTGTAAGGTAAGTTCAGATGAAAGTATGCAAGGGATAACAGATATTCTAGCAGTGGTATATGAAAAGGATTAGAGTGGTTCAGAGAGGTAAAAGATGACACCACAGGAAGGAAGGCAAAGTTAAAGAGGCTGGGAGAGGGGTTGGAAAGAAAAGAAAGTGAAAGAAACTGGGGAAGGGGTTAGAACAGAGACTGGAGATGGATATCACAGTGGCCTAGCTGGTTGGAACCAGTAGTGACAGGGTCAGATCAGCAGTGTGAAACAGCACTGAAACAACTGGAAAGGAAGCAACTGTGAAATCAGAGCTGAAGATGGAATGAGAGCAAGCCAGAGATGGAATGTTGCAGATATAAGTTTAAAAACAGGAGACAAAGGAAACAGAAGATGTACTAGGGGTTAAACACTCTAGAGTGTGGCTGGCAACATTAAACCTACATATACTGGAACTACTGAGAGTTAAAACAAAATTAAACTAAAAGCTATTGGTACTATTAGTTAAAACAGCAAGGAATGTGGTACACTGCTTGCATTGTGTTGTCACCTGGTGGCCAAAGTAAGTGACTACAACCAGAAAAACTAATCTGTGTGTATGCTTATCTGCCCTGTTGTAATACTTTAAATAAGGAGCTTTTTTAAAAACAGATAGTTTTAAAAACAGATTCGGAATGTGGATAAATTGCAATAGAAGGAACACCTACAGTTTAGAAAGCTGTGCTTTTTAGTTTGTTTTTGGAGCTGCTTCAGGCAGGTAACTTAAGCAGATTTATACTCTTTCAAAAGGTATTTTGCTGGGCGAGTCTGTTGGGCAGGGGATGACCACAGAGTGTTTAACCCGTCAGAAGAAGAGTTTAAAAAGCTGTGCTTTTTAGTTTGTTTTTGGAGCTTCTTCAGGCAGGTAACTTAAGCAGATTTATACTCTTTCACAAGGTATTTTGCTGGGCGAGTCTGTTGGGCAGGGGATGACCACAGAGTGTTTACCCCATCAGTAGAAGAGTTTAGAAAGCTGTATTTTTTAGTTTGTTTTTGGAGCTGCTTCAGGTAGGTATCTTAAGAAGATTTATACTCTTTCACAAGACATTTTGCTGGGTAAGTCTGTGGGGCAGGGGATGAAGAGTGTTTAACCTGTCGGGAGAAGAGTACAGAAAGCTGTGCTTTTTAGTTTGTTCACACGCACGCAGCTACGTTTAAACATTACCTTATTTGTTTTGTTTTTTACTTCGTACCCTTCAGAATATCCATGTTAATGTTGAACCTGTTATTCTATCAACTTTCTGGCTTTGTAGGGATGATTGTCCCTTATGGCTTTGTCCAGATTCCTTACTCTGACAGGTTGGAAGGTGTGTGCTATATGCTTCATACCCTGCCGAAAATTCATGCTTATACTAAACCTGTTATTCTATCAACTTTCTGGCATTGTAGGGACAATTGCCACTTATGGCTTTGTCCAGATTCCTTACCCTGATGGGTTGGGAGGTGAGCGCTATGTGCTTCATACCCTGCTGAAAACTCATGCTTATGCTAAACCTGTTATTCTATCAACTTTCTGGCTTTGTAGGGATGATTGTCCCTTATGGCTTTGTCCAGATTTCTTACCCTGATGGGTTGGGGGTGTTACAAGCATTCTCACTTGATTTAAATTGCCATATGGCAATTCTGGTGTACAGGGGCATGTGCATTGTAAGAGCACTGCTCTCAGACACACCTCCTGCACTCGTACACAGAACTGTGTCCTTTTTACAGCACAGCAGCATGCCTTCGTGAATATGCATGGTGCACTGCCATGCTGCATGGGAACAGTCCCTTCCATTCAAGAATAAGCTATTCTTGCATGGAGGTTTGCTGAATCTCGGGGTCTGTGTGTAAATTTTAGTGTAATCCTAGAGTTTTACCTTTTCTAAATAAAGATAGCCTTAAAACTTTCAAAATCCATAAATTTCTTAAGCATTTAAGTACAATTCTTCAAGATGTGTTGGCTGCTCTTGATTTAAAAGAACCAATGATGCTTTTCCAGCCATTACATTTCAATTATAATATAAAGTTAAATAACCTGATGTTAAATTTAACAAATTACCCCCTACTTAAGGATGTTAGCCGCGGCAGTGCAGAGGTAGCGTCACTTCACAGCAAGATGTTCTCCCATTCGATTCACGGCTGGAGCGCCTTCTGTGTGGAGTCTGCATGTCCTCCCTGTGATCGAGTGGCATTTGAAAGACATGTGTGAATGGCATGCCTTTGTTGAAGGTTGGGCGTCGAGCTGGCACCTCGGCACCGTAAAAAAAAAAATCTACTTCCAATCATTAGCATACCGGAGTTCTGCTGTGGCGACCCCTAACCGGGAAAAGCCAAAAGAAGAACAAACGAACCCCCTACTTAAGGATAAAATCAGCCTTGACTTCTATTTCATAAGTGATGGTTTAATAAAGATGTTTCTTGTTTAAAAAAAGGGGGTGCAGGAATTTAATCATGTATGTAATATTGCTTAGGTTATACGATATATACAGCAATATATATGAAGTATCTTCTTCTTTCAGCTTTTCCCAGTTAGTGGTTGCCATAGTGGATCATCTGTCCACTCATGATTGGCAGTGAAGTTTTATGGTGTTGAGTTGCAGCCACAGAAGGCATACACAAATGCACACACTCACACCTAGGGCCAATTTAAAATGTCCAATCCACCTACTGCATGTCTTTGGGAGGAAACCGGAGCACCCGGAGAAAACCCATGTGACCACAGGGAGGACAAGCAGACTCCACACAGAAGGCACCCCAGCCGAGAATCGAACTGGAGAACCTCTTGCTGTGAGGTGGTAAAGCTAACTGCTGCACCACTGTGGCTGCCCAGCAATATGTATGAAGTATAATGTTTGTAAATGTAAACTTGTTAATACTGATTGATTACTTTTACATAAATGTAAATTTGCCTATGTCACAAGTGATAATTCAGTAAAGGTGTTATATAAAAAATAAATCATCCTTGACTTCCTCAGTTATAAAAAAATCTTCGATTGACGAAACAAGATTTGCTCTTAACCTCCCTAAAAGTTATTTTATGGGTAAGACAAATTAAAGAACTTGTTTATAAGCTCTTAGACAATACAAAAATTAATGAACGTAATACAAACTTATTCAAACTATTATCAGTATTTACTTCCAAAAAGAAAATATCAAATATATATAAATTAATTATTTCTATTAAATATCAAAATTATATCATTTATTCTAAATACTGGAGTGAATTACACCCTCCAGTTGCTTATAATCAAATATATCATGTTATTCAGTTATCATTAAAATTATTACCTTTTAAAAAATGTGCCTATACTCAACAAATGATATTAAATAACGTCTATATGACTCCTGATAGAATTAACACAATTTTCCCTACATCATCCCCTAGCTGTTCAATTTGTAACTATCAAAAAGCAGACATAATTCATATTTTTTGAGTTGCAAGTGCTCATACTAGTTAGTGCTGTTTTAAGGTCAGACTGGAAAAATAGGAAAAGAGAAATCTACTTTATCATGGGAATTTGCATTACTACATATATTCCCTCCTAGTTTAACCCAGTTTGAGTTACGTGTATTAATTACCTTTTTTCATTGGTTAAACTTTATTACTCACAAGTGGCTTGATAGAACAAAATAATATGGGATGGATTTAAACAAATGACAGTAAAGTATTTATCAGCACAGAAATTATTACTATCTAAGTCTAACAGACAATAAGCAATATTGGAACAAAACTTTACAACTGTATTCTATATTATTTTTTGACTGGACAGAGCAATAGGCACACAGCACTTTGTATATAGTTGATGTTATTGTTATTTTGTTGTTGTAAATTTTTTTTCTTTCTCGTTTTGTCTAATCAATTGCTATTGTCTGCAAGTTTATCTGTTGAATGAAAAGTTATGAAAAATTAAATAAAGATACTAGGAAAAAATAAACACTTACTTAGAGATTCCATTGTCAGAAAAAAACTGCACAGATAATACAAATAAAGGAATATACAGTAAAATCACAATTTAAGAATAAAAAATTGCTACAGCACTGTTAAACTAGAAGCTAAAATTCCCAGAGGAATTAGCAGTACCAAATAAAAAGTGTGTTAAAGTAAAAAGTTAACACACACACACACACACACACACACACACACACACACACACACACACACACACACACACACAAACACACATATATATTATGTTTTAATAAAACAGAAAGAAATCAAAAGTATATAATAATAACAAAAAAAGGATTTTCCCAAAGGGTCTTATCAAGTCTAGAAGCTGTAATCTCCTACTGCAGGATGCTGAGGATATTCAACTGTATGAGCTCTTCAGTTGACAGTAAAGACTAAATGAATGATTTTCTGTGATAGGGTTAGGCTTCTCCTGATGGGAAAGGCTTAGCCAATCCCTTATCGCAGAGAGGCAGAGGAGAGGATTCTGAGCTGTGGAAAGCTGCCAGTGTAGATGTTTGTGCAAGTACTAAATCACTATACCAGTCCGGCAGTGTGAATGATGAACATCAAATACAATTATAACTCAGTGGTGATTCATGTGGGTGCAAATGATATGGCATGTAAAACCTGAAGGAAAATGCAAAAAGACATAGATACCACAAGTACAGGAAATACTCTGGTATTGAGCAGAATCCTATCTTTACCATGAATGATTTGAAGTTACTGGCTCAGTACCTGGTATCATTTGAGGGGACCTGCAAATGCCATAATGGGATAAACTGTTGCAGAGACCACTTATTTTGCCAAGGACAGCTTGCACCTCTCTTTCCAAGGCATCCTCATATTTTTTAGCCTTTGCTGCCCACATATCACCTTATTTTAGTCACAGTCCAGCTAATGGATCTTCCATCCTAAAAAAAATATATAACTAACAAAGCACCAGACAATATCAATGTGCTAGATTCTAAATAACAGATCATCTGACCTTGAAGCCTTCCTGCATTTGCAGCACATTCATGAATGTATTATTACTGAAACCTGGTTTAAGAGTACAAAAATTATTCCCTCTGTATCAGAGTTTTGTGCTTACCATCATGGTAAAGTAATTTTAGACCCAAATGAAACTGTGATAGAGTAACTATATTTGTTAAAAACACATTACCTTAAGACAGATTCCTAGAAAATTAAGATTCAACTCAGTCTAAATAAAACCAGCTATCAGATCACAGCAAGTTACAAAACTCCTTTGATGAACCCAAAAACTATGCACAGTTCTTAAATACATTGGATGAACTTCATATACATAAAAACACCATCACCCTAGGAGACTTTAATGCCCCATTGATAAATTAAGGGGACTTATACCTCAAATATAGGCTATGCCCAAAAATTCCTCAGTTTCATAAACAAAAATTCCATCGATCAAATAATCAAAGAGGTCGTTTGAGGTCAACATTTCTTTACCTGGTCCTTACAAATATGGCAGTTATATATATTATCCCACTAGTATACTGTTTCCCAACCTAGTCTTATCAAAATTAGTAGCCTTCTTTTCATAATCCCAAAACCAGCTGAGGCAAATATCACAGTATTCAAATACTTCAAACATACAAACTTCTTATAATTCTATGATGAATGCTCCAAGTTCAAATATAACTATTCCCCAAAATGTAGATATGGCGAATAGTTAGGAAAGTAAATTCTTCAGTGATCTTGGCAATTTTATAAACCTGTCAATCCATACCAAAACTAAACCAAAATGAAAGGAAAGAGCAAACAAGCTTGGTGGTCTGCAAATATAAATAAATAATACAATAAGGAAAAAAAAGCTTATTAGAATATATCAGAGAACTTAAGGCTCACAAATGAAAGTTAACATCAAAAGGTTATACAAGGTACTGAAAAATACCATCAGGAAAACTAAAACTTCACATAATCTTAGGCTAGTATTTAAAGCCAAGGATAATTATATATTTTTCTTAAGTTATGTCAGAAAGTTACAAAATAACATCTAACATTTTTCTTAACTCATCCAAAATGTCACTAGCTACTCTAATCCAGTGGATATTGCAAATATATTGTCTAGCAAATTCAGTACTAACTTCACCCCAGAGACATCTAGATCAAAGTTGCATATACCTTAGGACCTGAAACCTCCTATTATCACAAACGAATACTTGTTAAAAGTACTTTCTAAAACAAAAAATACATCCTCCATGTCACCTGATAACATATCAGAATGCCTGCTGAACAGCAGTAGACTTGCAGTAGTGGACATGCTACTGCAAATATTCAACCTGAGCTTATCCACTGGTTTTGCCCTTGAGGTTTAGAGCACAGCAGTTGTGATGCCACTTCACAAGGGTGGTCCCACAATGGACCCAAGGAATTATAGCCTCATCAGGCTGATAAGCCTCATCTGCAAGTTCATAGGATGAATCATAACAGACATGGAGAGATGAGATATAGACTGCATCTTATATAACACATATCATGGGAAAAGGACGGTTAAAAATAAAAAAGACAGCTGGGTGCACAAGTCCCAGGATAAAAAGTGTTCAATTCTGGAGTATGCACTGGTGCCATGACTGGAAAAAATGTCAGTGCAGAATCCTCAAGACCATGAAACATTCCTACAAATGGGTTAGGCCAGGATCAGAGGGAGGATAGCGCCCTGTTGTAGAAGGAAGTAGTAGTCCACAAAACCTGGCAGGCCAAAGAAACCTAAAGATGACAGAGTAAAAATAAGGAAGAAATTATGTATTGTTACTGTTATACAAGAAGCCTATAATTTCCAGATAGAAGATATTCAGAAAAATTGAGAGAAATTAGAGTAAAGAAAAATACTTGCTCAAGAAAACTGTCAAAGCTTCAAATACAAATTTGCATTCATTAATACAAAAGATTCATGAAAAACATTACATACACAAAAAATCTTTGGGCCACCTGGAAGAGGAAGTGACAGAGGAAGTACAAAAATATAAAGAACAACACCTAGAGATTTTTGAAAGGTTTAAAAAAAACATGGACATGGGAAAGACAAATAGATCTGATATGGTACAATGGTTATGTGAAGAACAAAGCAAAATTAATAAATACAAAAAAGCAGCACCAAAGATATTTGAGGAAAAAAACTGGCAAAGGCACTGAATATGGAAAATTTCACAATACAAAAAAAAAATAAGAAAACAAAGGGGAAAGTAGAAAAGAGGATTAAATGGAGAAGTTAAAGAAATAGAAACTGAAGTTATGGATTACTTGCAAAGTTAAGGATTTAATGTAGAAAATCCAACTCAAGCAATATCACAGCACAATGGAACAAAGTAAGGAGAAACAGGTGGAACAGGAAGCCTCTTATCATTTGCCATATGGTGAGTGGTACAGATGTTTAACTGGAGTTGGACAGCAAGTGAAGAAGCAAGAAATAGTTACAACTCTTGACACAGACAATGTTGTGGAATGATGGGCCAATGGGTTCCCATATAAAGGAACAACAGATAATTCAGGATGCAGGTGAAGAGGATATGTCGCAGAAAGATGGTCTGGAACTTTCCATAATATGCCTGCTGGAAAGAGAGACAGAGCAAAGAATGTGCTCTCAGTTTAGATGAAAATTATCTAAGGGAAGAGTTGCTTGATCTGATAGATTAAGATCAATGAAAGAAATAGACCACAGATTGTAAACAAGGCACACAATGTTAGAAGTCTGATAAAACAGATGAACACAATAATCAAGACTATTAACAGAAATGCATGTGATATAACAGAAATAAATTGGATATGTTATTATCCAGATAAATCAATAACAAAGTCATCACAAAAACATAGAATAAGGGAAAGGAAGGCAAGAATTAAAATGGCATTGTGGAAGCATCTGACAGAGAAAACTATAAAGCAATTAAGACAAGAAGTGTCATTGGTAGAAGAATATATTAGAGGGAACAGATCAACAATATTCTTAGAACTACAGAAGTGGTAAAAGCAATGCATAGTGTTAGAACAGACAGGAATCTATTATACACTTTTGCAATTAATAAATTAAAGATAGTACAGACAGAAGAACGTAGAACATAGGCATATAAATATAAAGCAAATATGTAAAATAAGCAATTCATTGATGACCTAAAATGTTTTATAGAGAAATGGGAAACAAAGCAAACAAAAAGAATAGAAACAACACCAAAAAAGAAGAAATAGACAAATTTTGGAGAAATATTTATGAAGACCCTATGGAACACATCAAAGATGCTGAACAGAAAGAAAAAGTAAAAAAAAAAAAAAAAAAAAAAAACAGTAAGCAGTTCAAATGTACAGGATATGAAATGGGATGAAGTAACAGCCAGAGAAATTGAAAGAAAATTAAGAAAAGCTCCTAAGTGGAAATCCCCAAGCCCTGATACAGAACCTAACTTCTGGCTAAACTTAGTAACATCTTTACACAAAAATATAGCTCTGAGCAAGAATTACTTATATGCGTATCCTGAAAAGACACCAACCTGATCAACCACAGGAAAAAAATGATACTCCTCCTTAAGAGTAAACCTGTAATCCAGTCTAAAATCTTTAGACCAGTAACTTGCCTTCCAACAATTGAAACACTATATACTGAAATTGATGCAGACAGACTTTATAGTCGTTTAGAAGAAAACTCAATCATAGCAAAAAAACAAAAGGCTGACAAAAGAAACTCATAAGGAACAAATTATGATTATGACAAAAGGGTATATTATTATCCCAAGGATTATAAATTCAAATTCCAGGGGGGTTCTTTGTCACTGCTATTGTTTTATCTTGCCCATTAAGCTGTTTACTTAACAGATTAGGTGTTAGCTACAATTTGGCTCCTAGAAAACAACCTTGCTTAAAGACTTTTCATCTATTTTGTGGATGACTTAAAACTGTATAGTACATCAGACGAGGAGTTGAAAGCACAACTGCAAGTGGTTAAAACTTTCTCAGATGATATAAGCAAGCCTGAGTGCTTTTTTGGCTTGCTTGCTGTACTCTGCCTGAATATTGCCGATCTCTGTCTACTTTTTATTTTGAATTGAAGTTTTTCATTTAAGGTTTGATTTTACCTTTTTATTATATTACATTTATTTTGTTTTAAGTTTTCTGCTCTGTTGGAGTTTTAAGAGGTCTTGGCTAGGGTCAGTTATAAAAGTTAGCAAAGAATTCCTTTGCAAACAGTGAATAACATTAGCTAATTAGTGGGAGGAGCTGAGAAATAGCATTCCTCATTTGTGTCTGGCCGGCACTGTCTCATGCATATTCATTACCTGTTCCCACTCTACCTATCTTGTCTATTTCTCCATCTCCCCACCCATCCCAGCAGGAATCTACATGTAGGAGTCTATATGGACTGGTGCCATTTTAAAATCACTACTCCCTCCACTGAACTCTTCTCCCTTTCCCTCTACATTATGTGCTTGCCAGTAAGTTTTTATAATTAGTATTTGTCAGCATTCCTACATTACCTACTACTTTTGTATTAGTTTTGTTTGATATATTGCTATTGTTTAATGCTTGTTTACCAGTACTGATGTAACTGAAGATAACTGTTGTGGCTTGGTATGCTACTGTAAGAATGGGTCATTATTGCTCTATGTGAATTTTACTGCTCTCTTCACTACTTGTTCTCTATATAATTTACTGACTTCACAGTGTAGCTTGGCACAACTCTTAGACTTAAGCTAGCCCAAGTGATCTCACTGTTATTAACCTGCAAATAGGTGCTACATCTTTCAGTAGCTGGTAAATTTGCTGTGTAAATTTAAAAAAAAAGTGCATGTGAACTAGGACTTGCTCGTTTAATACTACTGTCACATGGACAGGCAAATGAAACCATATCTATACTGTTGTAATAGGTTGCTCTGTCCATGGCCACATTTCTGCTAGTTAGACCATGTGTGATGTTTAATTGTAATCTGGCCTTTTTCTCCCTTTGTTGACTTTGCTACTGCCCTGATTTCTCAACTGTGCTTTCTGACCCCCTTAGTTCTTTGCCTGTAGAGTCACCTTTGAACAACATTTCTCTCTCGCACTGCACCTCACATGCTCCTTTTCTCTACTCAAGCACTGTAAACTCACAACTTCCACTGTCCCTTGATCCACAATTAGTTTCCACACAAATCTCCTCAACCCTATTGTGGCTTACAGTTAATAATTGTCCTCTTTTCTTCCACCCATTGTCTCCATCCATATATATGACCTTTCATGCATCTGTATCATTACTTACACTTACATATTTTTTCTTTCAGCTCGATCCCTGAATATCATTTGTTCAACCCCCTCCCTCCAGTCTGAACTAAGCTGTTTTGTTTGGACTGCATCCTGTGGGAGAACCTGGGAAACAACTGAATGGGATAATTACCTCTCTGTGAAACAATACAGGTGCATACCAACACCAACCTACATGCCTGTAAATTTTACTTTTTGCTCTCTCCACTTATATTTTTTACATCCACAGTTGGACATCTGTAACTTACCTGTTCACAATTCAATACATCTGACAGTTTTTTTTTTCCTTTTCGTTCAGTTGCCACCTCTAGCCCGGCCAACCTGCTCCATTCACCCTCTCTCTGCTCAGGCTCACTCCACTTCACTCCTCTACCCTACCCCCACTCCCACCCACCCCCACTTTTATTACATTTATGCTCTTCTATGCCACACCTCTTCCCTCCTTCTAACCAATCAGCTGTCCTTTAATTAACAACTCCTGTCTGCTGTTTCCATCCCCACCATACTCTCCTCCCCTTTTGTCATAGTACTAACTGTTGTCCCTCCCTAAATCTACTGACCTTACCTCTATCTCCTCATCACTTACTTGTTATAAGTAGCTCTCCATTCTCATCCATATCCTTTACTAGTGCAAATTACTTTCAACCCCTCACATTCTCACTCTTCTTTCTCAAACTCTACTTATCTTTCAGATTGTTGTGTTTTATCTTACTGCCACCCTTCTCTTCTTCCTTTCACTGTCAACCTCATACTATACTTCACTCTATCATACACGTTCAACTATGACATCAATTACATCACCAGCACCATCCTTCAAATACAACTAATCTCTCCATCTCTCTTTCTTATCTCGCCTTCTCACCTTTTCAATATTAACGCATTTCCAAGCACACCTCTCACCACTACTCTGAAATCAAGAAATCCTGCTACTTTCAACCTACTCACATTTATTTTTACTTTCATTGATACACTTCTCCTAGATGGGGACATCCATCCCAACTCTGAACCACCTGCCTCTACCTTTGACAAATACACACCTCATACCGCATCTCCTCATTTACCTCCCCATGCTCTCACTCCTTCTACTAAATCATTAAATACCTTCTCTGTAAATATTCAAAGTAAATAAAATAACAGAACTGCATTCCTGGATTACTAACACCCCCCACATATCTTAACCCTGTCAGAAACCCGGTTAAAACCACATAATGTATCTCTAACACAGAAATCCTACTTCCAGGTTATAATATCTTTTGATCTGACAGAACCAATAAGAGGGGTGGAGGTGTTGCCATCCCCTACTCTGAAGAATGTAATCTCTCTCCACTTTCAGTTTCTACACCCAGCTTTGCACCTGCATAAATTCTTATTGTCAGCTGTCACCTAAACCCTCATAAAAAATGCCATAACCTCTATTTATATACCTCCTGGGGATAATATTCTTATCCTTTAGGAATTGTTCTCCTTGCTCACTCAATATGTTCCATATGAAACCATTATCCTTGGTGATATAAACATAGACTGGTCTAAACTTTTACCACATCTCCTAGTCACAGTCTCAATCTTCATTGATTCCACCAACTCATATCTTCCCCTACTCGGACTAACAAAAGCTTCACTTCTGGGCCTATCCTGGACTGGATCCTTACCTCAGATTTCAACCTTTATCATAACCTTGGCACATTTCCTAACTCTTTAAGTGATCATTCCCATACCTATATACATAGATTCCACCAACATCCTCCCAAAGATCACCTATACAGGGACTGTAACAAACCTACCCATTTTAATCCAGATACATTCAACTCCAAATTGTCTAGCATTAAATGGTCCTTCCTATAACACCTCCTTCTCAACGAGGCTTTAACATCTTTCAATAAGATATTTCTTGACATACTCAACTCCATGGCACCGTCCAGAAAAATCAGAATAAAATCTAACTTTGCCCCGGCTTTCAAAACACACCCACTCCATTATGTATGAAAGTGATATTTTCTGGAAAGCCTGGGTTAAAAATAAATCCTCTCTCCTACTTCAAAGATACAAAGAGCTTAGAAACATGTCTAAAAACTAGTCAACAAAGATAAGAACATTTTTTCCGCTCCAACCAATGTAGCCCACATAAAAATCCAAACACATTCTGGACTACCATTAATAATCATCTTTACCCTGGCAACCCTTCAACTCCCAACCCATACCCACATAACTCAGCTTCTAAAACTGCCACTTTCCTAAATAACTATTTCATACAAACAATCCAAAAACTTACACAGAATAGTACTATGTCCCCTACCTTTCCTTTAGCTCCCAACCTAACTCCCTCTAATAACTTCTCTTTCAAACTAGCTCCCACCACCATCAATAAATCTCTCCTAAACAAACTTAAGCCTTTCTCCTCCACAGCTGATAAAATACCATCCTATTTCTTTAAAGTCGCTGCAGAATCCATTGCTTACACTGTCTCTATACTCATAAATCATTCCATTACCAAAGCCCATGTCCCAGATTTATGAAAATCCTTCTACACAATCCCTCTTCACAAAGGTGGTAACTCTACCGATCCTTCTAACTATAGGCCCACTGTTATCCTGTCCCCCTTATCCAAATTTCTGAAAAAGTGTACCCATACCCAGTTACTCAAACACCTGCTTGATAATAACCTGCTAACTCTCACAAAACATGGCTTTAGACCCCACCACAGCACTTCCACTGCATTACTTTCTTTCACCCAAACAGTAACAGAGGCCCATGATGACAACATGTTTGTCTCCTGTTTATTCCTCAATCTCTCTAAGGCCTTTGACACTCTCACTCTAAACCTCTAACTACACTTTCTGATCTTGATCTATCGACCTCCATAAACTATAAACTGATTTTCTAGTTACCTATCCAACAGGCAATAATCCATTCACTGGCAAACTGTCTTTTCCCCCTTACTTCCAGTCAATGCGGGTGTTCCTCAAGGATCTTTCTTGGGCTCCCAATTGTTTAATATTTTCACTAACAAACTACATTCTGCTAGTAACCTCTCAAAACTTCTACAATATGCTGATGACTCCATTCTTATCACCACTGCCCATAGCATTCCAGATCTTTTAGCTCTCACTCAAGGCACCTTCTCATCTGTCAAAACATGGCTCTCAGATAATCAACTTGTACTAAATCCTAAAAAGCTAAACTCCCTCTCTTCTTTCCTAGAACGCTTACACATCACAAACCCTCCTTTTCCATCACCTCCCTTAACAATACCATCATTATACCCACACCCCATACCAAACTACTTGGTGTCATTATTGATGATGAACTAAAATTTGATGTACATATCCAACAATGTATAAAAAGAAAAACACCAGAAACTTGGTCTACTCTATCTCAATCAAAAATTCCTTACACCCTCCTCTAAACCCTCCCTAGCTCAGTCTCTCCTTTTACCCTGTCTGCTGTATGCAGCCCCTGTCTTTACTAATGTTCAATCAACACAACTATCCAAACTTGACAAAGATACAATAAAGTAGCCAGTTTTGCCTCTAATCTCCCTTACAATTCCCATCACTTTCACCCTTAAGACACTTCAATGCTCTGAATTCTCTAAATAACTACTTCTTCCTCAATTACATATCACTCACTCCATCCAGAATGACCTCTCTTCCTGCCCCTCTATCTCTAACCGAGTATCTTACTATAGCCCCCACCATCAACTTTGTACAACCGACAAACACCTCCCTGATATCTACATACCTAATAAGAATATTGGAAAGTTCCTTTATAAATACTCTCATGCTTGCAACACATTTAATCTCAATATAAGAAGCATTCCCCAAAAGTACCTGTTTAAACAAGAACGTCAACACCATCTACTAAAGACCTGGTCCTGCCCATCTCAACCCCCCACTTATTCATCTTTCATTCTTCTTTACTATATCATCTTTTTTCTGTCTGCTACTTTCTATCTTGTAATTCTACTCTATTTTTCCTATATTTAAAAAAAGTTATTCGAATACTATGTCGCTTTGGTTGAATACTAAGAGTGTTTTTCATATATGGTATTCTTTTGTAATATTATTTTCACTGCTTTAATGAATGTGAAGCTGTTAATTGTAGCTAACTTATCTTATGTTAAGTAGTTGTACATCTGACCACTATGCATTTTTATACTTGTTTATCTGTTATAAGATTGTAAATTGTGTGAAGCTTTTCTCCTCAGATCTCCACTGAAAATGGGCCCTTGGCTCAGTTGGACTAACCCGGTTAACACATGTCAATAAATAAATAAATAAATTTAGCTTGAATTATTTGCAGGCATCTCTATTTATTTGAAGTGCTTGTTTGGCTTGCTTACTGTACTCTGCCTAAATATTGTTGATGTATGTCTGCATTTTACTTTTCCCACCCATGCAACTGTTGTATTCTTAAACTTGGTGGCTTTTGAGTTGCCCGCCCCTACTATACATCTGATTTGGATACTCCTCCCAGTCCCATCTCATCACCTTATTCTACTGACTATGGAGAGATCAGTGGAGAAGGCTCAGCCCCTTAGTTTCTTAACCTTGAATTATCTTCTGTTCCTTCTTTCCCACTTAACTTTAAAAATTGTACTTTATTCAGCTGTATTTGTATTTCTTCCTACTTTATTACTTTATTTTGTTTTTGCTGCTTGTTCTTAAAAGTGTTCTATTGCATTTATTATGCTGCATTTATTACACTTGTTAGTAGCCTGATTATATTGTAACTTATTCTAAACCTCTTAGTTTTGGTTTAAGCACTTGAGCTTTATGGCAATTATTTTATATTAAAAATGTTTGTGGTCTACACTCTTGTGGGAGGAGATGGTGGCCTCTACCCTTCTGAGTCAGGAATTGCTGGTAAAGGCTTAATGTGGCTGTTGTTCTAAGAGTCTTTGTTCTGCTTTAAGCACTTGGGTTCCAAACCAGTTATTTTACATTAGGAAGAGTTGTGGTCTAAACCCTTGTGGCAGGACAGTATAGACTACACCCTTTTAAGCTGGAAATTGTTGGTCAATGGCTTATTGTAGCTATTATTCTGAAAGTGTTTTAGTTCTGGTTTAAGCCCTTGGGCTCCAAATGAGTTATTTTACATTAGGAGGGTTTGTGGTCTAGACTCTTGTGGCAGGAGAGTGTAGCCTACACTCTTCTAAGCTGAGAATTGGTAGTGAAGGCTTATTGTGCCTGTTACTTGAAGTGTCTTTGTTCAGTTTAAGCAGTTGGTGTTAGTTTACATTAGGGATATTTGTGGTCTACACTCGTGTGCCAGGAGAGTATAGCCTTCATACTTCCAAGCTGGGAATTGCTGGTTGAAGGCTTATTGTGTCTGTTATTCTGAAAGTGTCTTAGTTCTGGTTTAAGCACCTGATCTGCAAACCAGTTATTTTATATTAGGAAGGTTTGTGGTCTAGACTCTTGTGTCAAGGAGAGTGTAGCCTACACCCTTCTAAGCTGGGAATTGCTGATGAAGGCTTATTGTGAATGTTAGTCTAAGTGTCTTTGTTCTAGTTTAAGCACTTGGGTTCCAGACCAATTATTTCATACTAAGATGGTTTGTGATATACATCCTTTTGGGAGTATTCTACTGAATCACTTCTTTATTTAAACTGTTTTTGCTGCTGTGACTATGATTTTCTGCACTTTGAATTTCTAGTAATTCTGCATTTTATAGCATAGTCTAGATTCAGACTTGCTGAATCCATACTGTTTAGTATCATTTGAGCACTAAAACCAGCCATCTTACATTAAGAAGGCCCTCCTGTACCCTTGTGGCAAAAGTGTGCAGCCAAGAACCCATCTGAGTGGTGATTTCTGGAATAAGGCTCACTCTTGGTTTTTCCCATTGGTTATTTTGTTTTAAAATCATTTAATTTCACTTGTATTTAAGCCTCGTGTTTGCACATAATTGCGCATCACACAAAGGGGGTTTAGCACAGCTGTGTATAGCCGTGCATAGAAGGAAATGGCTAGAAAGTCAATTTTCCCTAGGTATCTGCTAAGAAACCTTCCAAAGCTCACTTGCTTCACTGTGTGCAACACAGTTTCACACTGCTGCCCTGTGAGCAGCTCAGTTGTGCATCGTGAACCATTGATGCAGTTTTCTACCCCCAGACCTCCATAGAATAGTCACTTTTTGTTATTCTTACAAAAAAACATGGCTATCTAGCCCACTCCCTACTAGTTACTACAGTATATACCTGCCATAATGAATGGACAGTGTCCCACCATTTTTCCAGCCAACCTGATTGACATGAGCATTCTGAGGCAATGTAGCCATTGCCTCATGTACACTGACAACCAATTGCTCCTAAAACAAACAAATACAACATGTGAGAGATGTATCTATACTATGAATTTGGAATCAATTCTCTCATATAGCAACAAACCAGGTATCAAACAGGTTGTCAGCACACACACTTCACCTCTTGGACTTAACAAGCTCACAACATATAAACCTACATACACCAAGGTACTCGCTAGAAGCCTACCTAAAGATCATAGACCTCCCAAATGCAAGCCTACTGCAGACACTGCAGACCCAAAATAATCCATTATACATAATAACACACACAACAGTGTCTCAGCCAATAAGACCCTAAGGCAAAACATCTCAAAATCAAATGTATTGGTCATAGGCGACTCCATAGTGAGACCAGGTTGTACAAGGACAAGGTCACTGTCAGCTGCCTGCCAGGTGCCAGGATCCATCAGATCACACACGCACTCAAGTTTCTCAACAAGTACTGCTATGACTCTTTCATAGTCCATGTTGGAGTGAATGACTTAAGACAGACCTCAATTGACTATATGAAGAAAGGCATGACTTAGCTCTCAGATTGTGTGTCCCAGACAGATATGTCCCTAGCCCTAAGCAGCTTTCTACCTTCACCCAGGATGATGCCTCAATATAAACAAAAAATTATTAACTTTAACATTTGGCTTATCTTCTGGTGTCAATCCAGGAGGATCCAGTATTTAGCCTGGGAAGATATGGTGGACAGACCATGCTGCTTTGCCAGAGATGGTCTTCACCTGCCGCCTCTTGGCTTTTGGCTACTGGCAAAGGTACTTGCCTCCCCATAATGCTATTTTATGCAATGTCATAACAACAAAACCCCCAATGCAAAAAAAAAAATCAACTAGAGACAAGCTCATGGTTATGCTGCTTAATGTTAGGAGTCTAAATTCAAAACTGCACTCACTGGAAGCACTCCTTACCTTGGAAGATGCCAATGTCTGTACAGTCACAGAAACATGGTTCAAGGCTGCAGAGAGCACCCCAGCCATGCAAGGCTACAATGCCTTCCATAAGTCCAGACCTCGAAACGAGCATGAAAGAACCACAGGCAAAGGTGTATCCATCTTCATTAAAGACAAATACACCTCAAGACTGGTCAAATAGTATGACTCCCTAGAGCTATTCCAAGTCCAACTAATTGACGGTAAAATCCCCTTCCACATCATTGTTAGTTATAGGTCCCCCACCACAAACCATGAGAACCACTCTGCCTACCTGGTGCTACTTGAGTCACTCACTATACAGCCAAAAACCTTGGTCATGGGTGCTTTCAACTATCTTTCCATCGATTTGGGAGTCATATATGAGCACAAACACACATGCTCTAAGGTCCCTGAACTTTATTAATACACATGCTCTGGAACAGATAATCTGCACCACCACAAGGGGCTTGCATGTCCTAGATTTAGCACTCACTAACATACAGGGTCTCAGCACTACCCCCTGTGTGTTGCCCTATCTGGTAAGGTCTGACTACCCCCTCAAAAGCAAAATAAGTTGAACAATTTCTCCAAAGCAAACTATAGCCTTCTAAGTGAGGGCATAAATAATTTCAAACCCCCTGCTACCACATTAAACAATGACTCCTGTACAGAGGTGGACACAAATGCTCTGTAACACTTGTACAAATGTATAGACTCAGCTGTACCACAACAGATCAACAGAAGGCCCTCATAAAAAAGCAAGCCACCCTGGTGGACATCAAACTTAAATAGGTTATACAACAAGAGGAAGAAACCAATGTCCAAGAACAAGAGGGAATTGACTCAGCAGAGGAAGGACACCCTCCACAGCTTGAACAAGCAAATTAGACATCTTGTAAATTCCTCTAATGCCAATTATGAAGCTAAACTATAATCTCTAGCGAAGGATGATGACAAGGCATTCTTTACCTACGTCAGAAATCTAAAAGGAAAGGCCAGCTTTGTGCCGAACTAGTAGTGGATGGTACAACTCATACTGACCCTGAGGATATCACCAACCTGCTAGTAGACAGATTTGTTGCAAATTTCAACCTCTTGTCCCCACCAGACATACCCCAAAGCATACCTGTCACCAGTCCTCTACTTAGTATCTCCAAAGAACAGGTCATAACCACACTCTCCATAGCCAAAAACACAGCCTTTATGGGACCAGATAACATCCCAAGCTGACTACTAGATAATCTAAAACAGGACCTAGCAGAACCACTTGGCAGTCCCTTCAACCACAGTCTAAGAACTGGCTTTGTCCCAGTAGAGTGAAAAACAGTAAAAGTAATTCCCTTGCATAAAGGGGGGCCAACAACCAACCCTGGGAACTATTGACCCATAAGCCTTACCAGCCTTATCTGTAAGGCCATGGAGAGAATCATCATGGACCTTATCAATAAAGACATAGATGACCTTTTGTGACCCAACTCAATTTGACTTTGTTAAAGGTTAGATTATGCTTATTAAACCTGATGGACTTCTTCAAGAATGTCCTCAAAGCCAAAGCCCTGGATGAAGGCAAAACAGTACATGCAGTCTATACTGACTTAGCCAAGGCTTTTGACACAATTTCCCACTCAGGCATCACTGAGAAACTCACCCAGCTGGGAATTAACCCATATGTCACTAGATGGGTAGCCAACTGGCTCACCTACAGAATGCATACAGTCAAAGTTGGGGATTCTACCTCTATAAGCAGAATAGTCACCAGTGGTGTACCACAAGGATCTGTGCTAGGCCCCCTACTGTTGGAATCTATTTCTCAGAAGTCCAGGTGAAAATAGATGGCCTGTGGCTTACCGAGTTCACCAATGGCTGCAAACTAGGTGCAATCATTGAGTCCCTGAATGATGTTGACATACGACAAAAAGGGTTTATACAGACAAATGATTGGTGCCAAAGCCACAGACTTAAACTAAATTAAAAAAAATGCATTATTATCCCTTTCATCAGAGGGGAAGTCCCTGCAAATTACATTATTAACAGTACCTCCCTTAGCTCAAACTCTGTGGTGAGAGATTTGGGAACACAGGTTGATAGGAACTTTAACTTTGATCATCATGTGTCCACAGTGGTGAGGAAGGTCTTCTACATTGCACATATCATAAGTAAGGGCATCACTTCCAGAGCTCAAGATATTATAATTCCCCTGTACTCATCCCTCATCAGACCACTAATAGAATACAATGCTCCCTTCTTTATGTACCTCACCAGACACCTGCAGCAGCTAGAGAGACCTCAGAGGTTTCTCATCAAGAAAATTTAGGCCCTTTAACACATGACCTACATGGACAGACTGAAGGCCCTGTCATTGTATTCTGTATCTTACAGGCTACTGAGAGGTGACTTGTGCCTGGCCTACAAAGCAGTCTTGGACCCTGCCTTAATGGAAATGCTGCACATCCGCAAGTCAAATGGGACAAGATTCACTCACTTTAGGGATCTTAATCTAGCCTGCAACATTAGGAGGACATGCTGGAGAGACAGATATGTCTCCCAGAGATTGCCACTCCTCTGGAACAAACTCCCAATTCACGTGAAACAGAGCTCCTCAATGACCCTATTTAAGCGTAACTTAGACAACTGGATGGGAAACAGTAAATTTACCCCGGGTGTGTCACCTATGTCCCTCTTGGATAAGGGCAGTCAGTACTGATCATAGACTTGCAATGCAAATATAGACCATACAATCTGGTCAATAAGGGAGCAAGAGTATAACATGGCTAGTCTTATACAGGTCCTAATGCCATTAGCCTAGTAACATCCTATGAACCTATGACATTTGGTTTGGATAAATGTGAAAAGCAACATTTAAAGCAGGAAAGTTGCAGTACCAAGAAAATACCAATTGGGGACAGGAATGTGATATAAAGGAACTTGAGCAGGAAGGAGTGTGTAAATATTTGAGAAATAATGAAGACTAAAGCAATAACCAACGACGTAGTGTGGTATATTGAAGATTTACCCACGGTTGGTGTGATTTAATCATGAGGGCGAAGCCCGAGTGGTTAAACAAAGGCAACCGTGGGTAAATCTTCAATATACCACAACCACAGATTTGGTTATTACTATTATACAATGACATTATTTAAAAAAAATACTTACTTTTCTTAAATAATGCATTTGTATAACAGTGGATTACTGTTCTTCCGCCAGTTGTGGTATACTGCTTGTTCATTTTGATGTACTGCGCATGCGTATGGGACTTGCGTTTCCATGCATACACAGTACATCAATGCTTTGAAATGGAAGCAACAGAGAAAAGAAAGTCTCTGTTGCTCCGTTTTCTCTCTTTTTTTTTTTTATTGTTGAGGCACTTTATACCAATGGAAAAAAGTCCAGGTAACCGGACCTTTTTCCATTGGTATTTTGTGGGATTTACAACAGGCACGCTGGTTGGGCTGGACCAATCAGTGTGCACGTTTTCCGATAGTAATAGAGAGTCATTGTATAATCTGCATTAAAAGATGAACAAATGTGAATAAAACTCATTAAGGAATATTTCAGAAGACTAAAACTAATATTGAAAACAGCCTTGACATCTGGGAATAAAATCCAAGCTATAAACTAGTTTGTTCTTCCTGTTCTAACTTATGGTTATAGTGTGATTGACTGGCCACAAAAGGTATGCAATCTGTTGGACCGAAAGACAAGAAAAATGTTTCACACTTATCAAATGATATATAAAAATCAGTGTATACCAAGATTATATATTCCACGCTCTGAAGGAGGTATAGGCCCCATCAAAACTGATTACATGTATGGATCTGCAGTTGTTTGACTGCATACATTACAGCTGACTTCATCAGACCAAACATAGTGAAAGTTTTAAAACATGAGGAGAGTAAGTCTAAGATGACCTCTCTGCTTAGTTTAGCAGAAGAATTCCGAATGGAAATCAAACCAGAAATAGACAAAAATCAGACAGCAACTGAATGTGCCAAAAAAACAAAAGAAAGAGTATAAGGAGAACGATCAGATAAGAAGAAAAGAAATGTGGAAAAGGCATAAATATAGCGGCAAGTATTGAGATCTCCCGGAACAACCTTATGTTGATTAGGATTTAACACAGGAATGGTTAAGGAAAGGAGAGTTGAAACCAAACGATGAAAGATTAATAATGTCAACCTAGTGTAGTGGGCTACATACACATTGGTTTGCAAAGTCTGTTGAACATGTGGGAGAAACAGACAAATGTAGGTTATTTCAAAAAGAATTGGAAATAGTCATACACCTTGTTGCTGGGTGTGATACACTCATGGCCGGGGGTCTGTACACTGAAAGGCACAATAATGTGGTAAGACGGTTGCCTGGGGATTGTGTAAACACTACAATATAGAAGTAGCTGAGAAGCATTGGAAACATGATCCATAAAGCAATATAGAGAATGCTGAAGTATACATCACATGGGAATCACCCATTAGCAACAGTTCAAAAAATAGATATGAGAAAAACAGATATAGTAGTCCATGAAAAAAAGACAAAAGTTGAATTGATCACTGAAACTACTACACCTAGCAATTACAGTGTCTCACATACAGAGAGACATAAAGCACAAAAAATATCAGGGTTTGCAGGCAGAAAGGAGAGCAATTTGGAAGAAAAATGCCCATATGGTTACAATATCAGTAGAAGCAATAGCGCTAATAAAAAATAATCTACAGTCATATTTAGATATGCTACCAATACATGTAATTCTGTATTTGCAGAAGAAGTCATTTCTGGGCACATTGCAGGTGCTGCAAAGAGAATTTCTGGCAAACATCAAAGACTGATGCAATACTAATTTCATGAACTTTAATTATACCCTGCCTTAGGAATGGGGTCTATTCCCATCATGGTATTAGAAACCCAAAACATTTGGAGAAATTAACTGACATAAAAAAAATAAATAAATAAAAATCTTACAAGACTTGACCCCTCACCACCAACATGTTAAGGGTAGATCCATTTTAATAAATCTAGCAAATTCTTTGAGAGGGTCATGCAAGCCAAGGACAGTGTTCATGCTGTCCATATAGCATATCTCGGGTTTGCCATTATCAGTATGCTAAATGCACTCCAAATCAATTCCTGTGTAGTCCATTGGAGAGATAATTGGGTGAAGAATCCACACTGTAAGAGTGGCAGGTACAGCCTTAGAAACCATGAAAGTAACTAGTGGTGGTGACAGCAGGGTGCCAAACAAGGATTTTTGTCATATGGCATATATACCTCTGATCCTCAAATCAAAGATCGTGAACTCTAGTTAGCCAAGTCTGCTGACTTTTGCAAACTGGGTATTAAACTTGAATCCCCTTATGATATGCAGAAGCTACAAAGTGAATATAGGATAAAACTAAATGCTAAAAAATGTGATATTGTTGTATTTGGTACATAAACCTGCCAACCAGCTTACAAAATAGAAAACACCTCTCTCCAAAATGGAGATGATGTGAAAGACCTGAGAACATGGGTAGATAACTCCATTTCCTTTGACCATCATTTTGCAACAGTGTTCAGGAAACATTTCTATCTGGCAGTACTGATCACAAAGGTCATTTGCTCTAGGTACAAAGAAGTGCTGAACCCTGTATATTCTGCACTGATCAGGCCCCTATCACTGCATATAATAACCTTTCTGAGATGTACCTTATTAAATATATCAAACAGCTGCAGAGACCCAAAACGTTCCTGACAAAAAAAATCATAGGACTAAAGGACCTGAGCTAGCAAGTCAAGCTGAAGGCCTTGCTCCATATTCAGTGTTCTACAGACTCCTTAAAGGTAGTTAGTGCCGTCCCTTCTTGGTCATTAGGAATCCGGCAGTTCAAGTCATACAAACATTAGACCCATAGATCTGAACCTGCTTCAGCAATTAAATAAATCATGGTGGAGAGTGGGATTTTTCATGCAATAACTACCCCTTATCTGGAACAATCTTCCTCTCTAGATTAAGCACTGTAACACACTATCCATCAGTAGCATAGAACAGTCAGTGCAAAAGTGGCAATCACCCTGGGGGCCGTCTTGTAGAGGGCACAAGTCACACTAAATAAATTTAAAAAAATATTTTGTATAACTATTTTTTCCTTCAATGTAAACAGGAGAAATGAAAAAAAAAGACCTATGCAGACATCCAAACAATTCCAGCATACCTCACTCCGCCTTTCCATGTCATCTTATGTGGGCATTGGCTCATCCCTATGTTTGATGTATTGGATGAGCCTCAGTACTGCCCCAAAGACTTCTGATTGGCATTGCAGGTGGATGGGGCAGCACTGAGAAGGCAGTTACAGGGCTTTATCTTTTGTGCCCACATCAAGAGACTAACCAAATATCGAAACAAATAGGTATTGCTTGCTGTGGGCGTGTTAAATAAAAAATTAATTTAAAAATACTTTGTAGTGTCTGACTGTTTTCAGAAGCACTTAATAGCAGTTCATTTATCTTTTTTTTTTAATTATTGTCAGCAGTGCAGTCAATGAGTGGAACTGGAAGGACAACTTGTTCATCTGGCTAAGACTTGAGCACCTGGACCAGATTTTTTTTACACCTGGGACCTGGAAGAAGGACAGGTTCTGAAGTAGAGTAACAGGACTGCTGGACAAGGAAGAGAGAGTATTTGTGGGTGTCTGTTTGACACAATGAAAAAATGAATGAATAATTCATAATTATTTTACATACTGTAACCGTCTTGTCCAACATACTCATCTAACTGTTTAAGAAGTGAACAACAAAGGCCAAAAAATAGGGACAGATTTTAAATATTGCTCTTATAAGCTTAGATACTTGGCACGGTAACGCAATTCAGGTTTTGTGCTTGCATGCATTTTCTGAATGACAAAGCCTGAAACTCAAATCCTGTTATTATTTAATGGCTTCAGTTCAATCAATAATAGTGGACAGATTTTAAATATTGCCTTTATAAACTTAGAAAGTTGCTAGAATAACAGTGTTTGTGTTAGCATGAATTTTCTGAAGGATATGAAGTCTGAAACTCAAATCTCTGTCATTATTAGTGACTTGTAGTTTAGGGGGATCGACTCATGGACAAATTTTAAAATATTGCTATTAGAATTCATAAACTTAGAAAGTTGCTAGAATAATGTGTTTTCCACAACTATGCACTTTATGAAGGATGAAATCTGAAAAACAACAACAAAAGCAAAAAAGTGGACTGCGTGTCTACACTGTCCACCAACATGGACGCCTGTGAGATAAATAAAAAGGGATGAAGTGGGTGATTAAGAAAATAGGAACAAGGATTAAGCAGCACACAGAGGGATGCACACAAAGAGAACATATATGGGCATTCAGGTTAGGGGGAAGGAACGGGATTCTTTTTTGTGAGTATTGGGACCCCATTTCTTTAAAAAAGACAAAGAAAAAGAGGAAAGGCTAATAAGGAAAGAGGGGAAGAGGGAGGTAGATAAGTGTGCAGGGGAAGACGGACACACACACACACACATACACAGAACATCAAAGAAAAACAGAGGTGGAGGTATACACACTAGGATATGGAGACATGGGATGGTAAGAGACATACAGAGGCAGGTGAATGATGATGGGGAGATAGGGGCCTTAAAACAAAAGAAAGGAGGTCAGGCTGGGAATAAGGTGAGGTTTGAGCAGCAGTGTGAAGTCTGCTGCCACAACCAGACAGACAGAGTCTATTGTGATCCCTCACCAGATGATGGATCAGGGTTGCTGATGGCATGGGTCACACCCTCCTCTCATAGCTCAGCGGTTAAGGCTAGCTGGGTGAGCAAACTTGCAGCTTCTTCTAAGAATGCTCTAGTGGTAGGTTGAGACCCCCCTCATCTTAGGCCCACTCAGCCTTCTTAAATATGGTCTCAGCAGAGGCGAGCTGTAGCTGAGCCTGACCACATCTATCTTCTGAATCTGCATGTTGTTGATACAATGGGATGTTTGCCATAAGTAAACCTATCCCACCAATAGACAGGTCAGCACGTTTCATAGGTTCATAGGTTCATAGGTAGGTACTAGGCTATTGGCCCAAGGGCCTACGTAAGCCTAGCCAACAAGATTCCCTAGCTTACGCCACCCAAGAAAGTTATTTTCCTGTGCCACTGTCAGGCAGAGACACAGAAGTGATCCCCGGGGTGTATTTCCTATTTCCCATCCACTCATCAATATTTTTCTTGAAGAGTGCTAATGAAGAACTTTGCTTGACATAGATGGGTAGCCTGTTCCAGAGGATGGGAAGTCTCTTGGAAAGGAATCTATCCCTCCAGCACGTCCTGTTTATTGTGATGACAAGGATTAGGTCCCTAGAGCGTGTAGCTCGGAGGGATTGGGATTTCTTTAAGCGTAGCATGTCCAACAGCTCTGGGTTTGACATAGCTTTATATATTAGGCAGAGACCACCTCGGAGTAGGCGATATGCTACGGAGTAAAGCTGGAGTTTTTTTGAGGCGGTCAGTGTAGGGCATTTGTTTGAGGCCAGTAATCCTCTTTGTGAGGTACTTCTGTGGCCTTTCCAGCTGCTGTAGATGTCTTATGAGGTACATTCCAAAAGGGTTGTTGTACTCTATAATGGATCTAATGAGTGTCGAGTAGAGGGGAACAATGACCTCTTTTTTCCTGAATGAGAACCCTTTTATGATGAGGTGTGCCAAGTAGAAGGACTTCCTGACTACTGTGGCGATGTGACTATCAAAGGAGTGACTAATGTCCACCTGGGTCCCAAGTCTCTTGTCACACATTCGGTGTTAAGTAGATTGCTGCCCTATGTGGTAGTTCATGGGTACAGAGTTTTTACCAAAGGGGATGACACTGCACTTTTTGGCATTGAGCTTGAGGCCATGGCTCTGACACCAGGCATCTGTCTCAGCGAGGCCCTTCTGTAGGATGTCTACATCATTTTGGGACTTGACTATGGCTCCTAGTTTGCAGTCATCTGCGAACTTCATTAGCCAGAGGCCTTCTGTGTTAGTCTGTACTTCAAAGAAGTAGATACCAAACAGGAGAGGTCCCAGGACAGAACCCTGTGGTACTCCACTTGTCAATGCTTTGAGGTCAGATTTGGAGTCTGCAACTTTTATAGTGTGGGTTCTGTCAGTGAGCCAGTTGGCAACCCATCTTGTGACGTAGGGATTTATACCTACTTTAGTGAGTTTAGCTATAATTCCAGAATGGGGGATGGTGACGTAAGCCTTGGCGAGGTCAAGATAGGCTGTGTGAACCACCTTACCCTCATCTACTGCTTTGGTGACTGCCTCAAAGAAGTCGATCAGGTTCAGGAGGCATGATCTGCCTTTCACAAACCCGAACTGGGTGGGATTCAGAGTTTGGAGGTTACCAATGTCTTTGTTTATGAGTTCCATGATGATACGTTCCATGGCCTTGCAGACCAGGCTCATCAGGCTAATAGGTCGATAGTTCCCGGGATCAGTGGTGGCTCCCCCTTTGTGGAGTGGGATAACTGTTGTTTTGCACCATTCAGTGGGCACAAAGCCTGATGCAAGGCTATTATTGAACATGGTGCTTAAGTGGGGAGCCAGTTCGTTCTGAAGTTCGTGTAAAACGCAGCCTGGGATGTTGTCCGGTCCCATGGATACTATGTTTTGTCTTTAGAGAGTACAGCTTTTACCTGTGTAGTTGTGATTACAGGGACTCTACATTCTTCCTGTATAGATATGGGCCCTTTTGGGGGGTGAGGGGGGTAAAGTTAGCACTGAACCTATCTGCCAGGATGTTGGCAATATCAGTTGGTTCTGTAATTTTCGTGCCTTTGTGCTGTAACTCAGAGCAGATCTGGGTGTTGCCATCGAGATTCTTGACATAGCTATAGAATGCTTTGTGGTTGCCCTTAGAATTAGTGGCAATTTTGTTTTTGTAGCTAGCTTTGGAGGATCTTATAAGGGACCTCAGCTTCTTACTGAGGCTGACCAGGGAGCTCCTCCACTCATGGGATTTTACTCTCTTTTGCAACAGTTTCTTCCTTCTGTTGTACAGTTTCTTTATGGCAGGGGACAACCACATTGGCTTCCTTTTTTTGGAGGATAGCATCTTGGTTCTGTTTGGGATAGCACGATCCATGCACTCATGTAAGTGCTTATAGAGTGCATTTGTGTAGGATTCAGCAGTTATAACTGTATTGTCCATCTGCATAGGTGTCATGAAGTTCACCACTTCTGTCTTAAGAAGTATGAAGTTGGCTTTGGATAAATTTTTTACCATGGTTTCCTTAATGGGGGGGGGCAGGATGTGGATATCAAGGGTGATTAGCTTATGTTCGGATCAGACCAACGAGGAGTTGACTTCAGGTTTGGCACACCAGTCACTCATGTTGGTAATGACTAGGTTTAGGATATTGTTGCCCCTGGTGGAGGTGTGGATAAGTTGATCCAGGGCATGGGAGTTTATGAATTCCAGAAAGCATTGAGCTAAGGAGTTGGTACAAGAGTAGTTTTCCCAGTTAGTGGTGGGGTAGTTTAAGTCGCCCATTATTAGGGTGTTTGGTTGAACCCTAATATTTTCCAGTACATCAAGAAAAGAGGAGTGGGAATCCTGGGGCATAGTGGGGATCTGTAGCAAGCTACAATTTGGATTGCAGTTTTGCCCAGAGTTAGTTGCACTTGGATAACCTTGGATGCATTATGCTGAGCAACTAGCCTGGAGGTGTGGATATCCTTAATGAATATGGACACACCTCCACCTTTGGTGTTTCGGTCCAGATTACATGGCCGAAAAGTGTGGTATGAGTTATAGCCTGGTAGTGCAGGGATGCTCTCTGGAGCCTTGAACCAGGTCTCAGTCACTGCACAGATCTCGATGTTCTGCATTTTAAGGAGTGCCTCGAGTGAGTGCATTTTGAGATTTAGACTTCTAGCATTGAGTAGCATTACCCTCAGTTTTTGCTTGCCTGTTCCTGTTACGCTGGTGAATTTGTTATTTGAACCTTGCCTAAAAAAGGCACTATAGGGGCGGCAAGAGCCTTAGCCAGTATCCGGAATCCCAGGGGTGACAGGTGCAGGCCATCTGTGGCAAAGCATCGTGGTCTGTCGCCCATGTCATCCCAAGCAGACAGAAACTGGATCCCCTTAGAATGACACCAGAAGCTTAGCCAATTGTTGAAGTCAGTCATTTTGTCCTTGTACTGCGGCATCTTTCAGGGCAATGGCAGAATGTCAGGCTAGGGTCATACCTGCCTGGGCTACAAGATCAGAGAGCTCTTCCAAGTCTCTTTTCATGTAGTGAAGGGAGGTACGTCTCAGTTCATTCACACCAACATGAACAATGACAAAGTCATATTTGTACTTGTTGTGGATTGACCTGAGTGCGTGGGTTATGTGGTGGGTCCTGGCACCCAACAGGCAGCTGACAGTAACCTTCTCCTTGTTTAGCCTGGTGAGTGGGACATCAGTGTGCCTGACTATAGAGTCACCTATGACTAGTGTGTTAGGTACGTTGTTTTGCCTTATTGGCTGTGGTTGAGTGGCACACTGAGTCTGTGGGCTATGTGTAATTTGGGTTGTGTTGGGGGGTGGAGATTGCTTGCGTTTCTGCTTTGGAGGTCTCTGTTGCTTAGACAGATTATTATTGAGAGCCTCCATGAATATTTTTGTGTTACTATGTGTGGATTTGGGTGGTATAGATTTAGTGAGACTATGTGATGAGTGTGGTATGGTGCAAATGTTTACCTTCTCCTCATGACTGTCAAGTTCAGTCTTGATTGGAGAGAGCTTTACCTCCAGTTTGGCTAGACAAGTGCATCTCTCACTGGTTGTAGTGTTGGGTGGTAGGAGGAGAGGGTTGTCTGTGTACATGAGGCAATTTCTACATTGCCTCAAGATGCCCAGATTCATCAGATAGACAGGAGAAAACACTGGGAGCTGACCCTTGGACATGCCTGAATAAAAAACTATTTTCCTCTAGATAAGTGATGAAAGTAAGTACAAAAACTGTTTTCCTCTAGGTAATTAGGAAGATTGAGTGCTATAGTAATTAGTAGCTTATTTAGTGCTTACAAGTTCTGAACAAGTGCTGAGCATGAATAAGCAAGTTTAAGTGCTAAAACTAAGAATCTGTATCTGCACTAGAAGAGTTACAGGACAGAAACAAGTGCAAATGCAGGCTTTCAAATCAGAAAGTTGAGAGAGATGGAAGAGATTGCCCAAACGGCCAATGACTACAATTTCTGGGCTAGAACCACTCCTTATGTGGTAGACAGGTTACCTAGTGCTTATCACTCCCACGGATAAGCTAGAAAGCTCAACAGAGTTACCCTTACCTAGCCTCTCATGCTTCCTGTGTTAGGCAACATTGTTCATATCTCAGTCTGCTCATGCTGAAAGAGAAAATGTCAGATCACAGAACCATGCCAGGTTTAAGGTAGCATGCCAGAATAATACTTAGAACCCCAGTCCCATATGTATGCCCCATTAACTCCATAGGCAGATGTGTTCCTCCCCATACATAAATTAACAGACCTACACAGTTATATGTCCTCTGCACACACTCTGACCTACCAAGTAGCATGCAGATGTCCTGGAACAGTTCACCATAAGCTCATCACATAGCAGATCCCTATAGGACTTCACAATAAATGTGGACAGTATTTTACAGTATATAACACCAGTACTTCCACCCATACCTCTCAGCTGTCTAGATTTTCACATAATGTCCAGATTTTTGCCTCATATTCTTGGTCTATTTCTCATAAAATTTGTGGTTTTCTGGCAAATCACTGGGATGATCTGAGGACTGAAGTCACTAAATAATAACATACATTTGAGTTTCAGACTTCAAATCCTTCAGAAAATATATGTTAACACAAACTCTGTTTCTCTAGCAACATTTCAAGTTTATAAAAGCAATATTTAAAATCTGCCCCTATTCTTGGTCCCCTGTCCCCTCATTTTGTCAGGCATTGTCCAGATTTTTTGCAATTATAGGTTGAGAGGTATGCCTGCACCTGACAGAAACACCAAACAGAAGCTATATATATATATATATATATATATATATATATATATATATATATATATATATATGGCTTCTGTTAAGCTATATATATATATATATATATATATATATATATATATATATATATATACACACACACACAAACACACATATATTTATATATATATATATATATATATATATATATATATATATATATATATATATATATATAAATATATATATATGTATATATATATATATATATATATATATATATATATATATATGTTTACTATGGTAAAGGCAAAGCGGATTCTGCTGAATGATGGGATCATTGACCCATGTCCACAAAAGTGACAATGTCGGATTCCGACATTGTCGAAATACATCTCGACTTCGACCTCAAAAGTGGATTCCGAGTCCGCCTCGACATTAATGTAGTAAACTATATATATATATATATATATATATATATATATATATATAGAGAGAGAGAGAGAGAGAGACATATATATATATATATATATATATATATATATATATATATATATATATATATATATATATATATGCTAAGCATCCGGAGACAAAGACTTGCAAGTAACAAGCGCAGTTCCTCAAACAAAAAACAGTACAATTACTACCATTTACAATACCACATTTCCTATACTTGGAGATCATCACGATGATGTCATAAGTCTTCATGACAGCACTTGCACTGGTCCACCAGCCTGGTAATAGCCATGGCTGTGGTCAACACCACATCCAGCTCAAAGCATGTATCAATTTCCTGGAATGAGTCAACACAGAGGCCCAGTAGTCACTCCTTGAACTGACCGTGAAAGAGATAAAGCATGACTGGGCGCTAACAGAACAAGTCATTTGTGCCTAAATATCTTCAGAAAATGGTGGCATATTAGCTAGCAATACATTGGTAGCCTGTGAATCATGCATACAATTTGCTTTCTGGATCATGGGTGGCATGTCTTATTGCTGTTCCAAAGCAAGGCATGTGCATCAGCACAGGTTTCCTACAAGAGCATGCAATCACAGGAAATCATATGCAGGAGTAAGTGCCTAGCTGTGCTGCATGTGATAAATACTCAGCAACAAAATAAAACAATTCACATTCAGTGTAGTTGGCCTTATTTGACTGCATTCCCTTCAAAGTAGTATAAAGTTGTGGAGTTAGAGAATATACCCCATCCATTCATCCATTCAACCATCTTTTTGACATTTTTCCACATGGGGTCGGGGAGTCACATCAACAGTAACATTGTATAAAGTGAATGATCACACTGCTAGGTGGCTGGCCCTGCCGTGGCACCTAATTTACCTACTGTTGATGGAAAAGATGGAGAAGAAGTGGTGTCACAGCCTGGTAAGAATGATAATAGTGATACGCAATATAATGGAAATAATAACAAAATTTAAAATCATTAGAAGAGATTTTAAAGCTGCAATTCAACATGAATTTTCACAGGGAAAATCTTGTCAAACTAATTTATCTTGTTCTCATGCTAGGGTTACATTGAACTGGATAGGATGAATTTGGTGAATATGGTAATTTTAGGATTCTGATAAAGCTTTTGACTCAGTGGCACAAAAGATACTGGTAGAGAAATTATATAACACTGGATGGTTAGGACAAAGGTGAGATGGCTTAATGGAGAGTTAAATGTGGGGAGTCAAAGGGTGAGGGAAAGATGTTAAATACCTAATGACATTTCTTACCATTATCCCTCTGGGATTGATTTGGGGGTCCTGTTCATTTTAACCTCAATATGTCTAATATTTCTAAGAATTTGAAGAAAAAAAGATTGTTGCAGATTATTCAAAGGGAATCAGTAATAATTGATTATAGAAATGCTCTGCAGAAAACTGAAAATGTGGGCTAAGAGATGAAAACTATATTTTAATCATAAGAAATGTAAATGAGCTGGGAGCTCTATGCTAGTATTTCACTTAAGGACAAGGACTTGGGCACATGGATTATGCCCAGAGTAAACTTTGAAAGTGAATGTGTGAGGGCAATTGCTAAGGCAAACAGGATGTTGGAGTGTACAACTAGGAACTTTGGCTCCATGAATAGTAAGATTATCTGGGCACTATATGGATTATTATTTCAAGCCTTACCTGGAATATACTGTACATTAATGGAGGCATTAGTCTAAGAAGAATTGAGATTTAAGAAAGGGTGCAAAAGAAGGTGTCGAAGACAACTGGAAAACTTTAGTATGGTTTATATGAAAATGTTTTGGCTTATATATTTACAGTAGAGAAAGACAGAAATAATGGAGTTATAATATAAATTATTAAATGAAACTTACAGAATTGGGTCTAAAGTTTAACAGGAAGGACAGTAAGGAGAGAATGAGTGATAAAGTTCATTTAAGGAGCATAGAAGGAAATATTTTCTATTGAGATGATAGTGAAAATGAGGGACCCCATCTCTGATGGTGGCAGAGGCTATAAAAGAGGGAAAGTTTTTACCAGAGGTAGGTGAAATAGTTTACTGCTAATCTTTTAATAACTGAAGCTCACACACTGTGTATCCCACTTTTTCAATATATATTTATATACATAGCATAGTTCTAAACTCATTCATATTGAGAAACATATAAGGTGCTGAACTCAAACTAATAATATGATAACGTTAGCATATGAGTGCAAAATGAAAGCCAATGTGTTTAAGGGCCTACTCCTTAAGGCTATCACTGCTGTTTATTTCATGGTTACTCAAAAAGCAATTATCAAAACCAGGCATTGTGAATCAAGTTAAACATGCTACATTATTAACTAATTAGCAAACATAACAATAGTTAGATGCTGGGAAGAGTCTGCTGTTTCCTGGTTGCAGGTGTATTATATTACTGAAAAATACTATACTAAATAAGCAATACATACATAAGCTGCCTCTAATATGATTAACAGTTTTTTTCAGTTTATCTGCTAAGTAGAATTAACTCTAATAGCAGTAAATATTAAATGTTATGTCTATATTTTCTTTCATGATGTTGTCCACTTGTTGATTATTTCAGTGATTCTCTTCTCATTCTCTCTTGATGGTTTCATAGGTTTATAGGTTCATAAGTGTGTACTAGGTTAATGGCCCTGGAGCCTTTACAAGCCTAGTCCATAGAAGTGCCCCGACGTTAGTTCCCACTGCCTCTATCATGTAGAACCACTGGAGTGATCCCCAGGGTGAACTTTCTATTACCCATCCACTCATCAAGATTTCCCTTGGAGAAGGACAGAGAGGTGCTCTGCTTGACATGTATGTGAAGTCTATTTCAGAGCATGGGCAGTCACTGGGTGAGGAACCTGTCCCTCCAGCATGTTCTGTTGATTGTGGTAATGAGGTTGAAGTCTCTGGAGGGTGTGGTGTGGATGGATTGGGATTTCTTTAGATGTAGCATTTCTAACAGAGCTGGGTCAGACATGGCTTTGTAAGTCAAGCAGAGATCGCCTCTAAGTAGGCAATATGAGACAGAGAATAGGTGGAGTGTTTTGACTCTGTCCATGTAGGACATGTGTTTAATGCCTAGGATCCTCTTTCGTGAGGTACTTCTGTGGCCTCTTCAGCTGTTGCAGGTGTCTAGTGAGGTACATGCCAAATGGGGCATTAAACTTGATGATTGGTCTAATGAGGGAAGAGTAGAGAGAGACAATGGCCTCTTTCTTCCTGGATGAGATGTGCCACATAGAAGGACTTTCTAACTACAGTGGCAATGTGGTGGTCGAAGGAGAGCTTGCTGTCAACCTGTGTCCCCAGATCTCTTATAACCCCTTCAGTGTTCAGTGGACTCCCATTGATATGGTAATTAGTGGGAACTGAGTTTTTATCAAAGGGGATGATGATACATTTTTTACACTTAAGCTTAAGGCCATGGTTTTGACTCATTGGTCTCAGTGAGGCCTTTCTGTAGGATGTCTGCATTACTTGGAGAGTTAATAATGGCTCCCAGCTTGCAGTCGTCTGTGAACTTGGTCAGCCAGAGTCCCTTTGTGTTGGCCTGAACTTCTGAGAAGTAGATGCCGAACAGGAGAGGACCCAGGACCAATCCCTGTGGGACTCCACTCGTCACTGGTTGGCAGTCTGACTTGGAGTTTGCTACTTTGGGTCTCTATCACATTGTCAAACTCTTAAAGGTTTGAATGTCATATGGTCAACACTATATGATCAAACTTTTAAAAGTTTGAATGTTTCATCAGAGATCTCCATACAGTGCAGAATGGGAAGATTTCCCTTTTCTGCATTGTAGTGTGATTTCGGAGTTGGTATATTTAAAGAGCGGGGGGTGTGAGAGGTGCAGGGAGGCTTGCCCCCCTGCTTAAACCATTCAAGTAGTTTTTTTCTTTGGTTTATTTTTTTTTATTACATTTTTTAACTTTTAAAAGTTTGATCATATGGTGCCAACCATATAACATTCGAACTTTTAAAAGTTTGATTATGTTATATAAATGCGCTACTTTCACACTGTGTGTTCTATCTGTGAGCCAATTTGCAACCCATCTAGTGATATAGGGCTTGATGCCTAGTTTGGTGAGTTTATCAATAATTCTGGAGTGAGGAATGGTACCAAAGGCCTTGGCCAGCTCAAGGTAGGCTGTATGCACTGCCTTACCTTCATCCACAACCCTGGTGACTGACTCAAAGAAGTCAACCAGGTTTAGCAGGCATGATCTCCCTTTCACAAAGCCAAACTACATGGGGGACAGAGTTTGGAGATTTCCTATATCTTTGTTAATCAGGTCCATAATGATGTGCTCCATAGCTTTACATATCAAACTAGCTAGTGTGGTGATAATTCCCAGGGTCTGTAGTTGCTCCCCCTTTATGGAGAGGGATGACTGTAGCAGTGTTCCATTCAGTAGGGACAAAGCCTGAGGTGAGGCTGTGACTAAACAGAGCACACAGATGTGGTGCCAGTTCATTTTGTAGTTCATGTAGAACACAGCCAGGGATATTATCAGGTCCCATGGAAGCTGTATTCTTGGCCTTGGACAATGCAGCTTTAACCTGTGTGGCAGTAATGCTGGGTGCCTGGCATTCTTGCAGTATTGTGATTGGTCCTTTGGGGGGGGGGGGAGTTGGCACTGAATCTGTTGGCCAGTATGTTGGCAATATCTGTTGGCTCAGTATAAAAGGTACCATTGTGCAGTAACTCAGAGCAAATCTGAGTATTACCGTGGGCATTCTTGATATAACTATAGAAGACTTTGTGATTGTTTTTAGTGTCTGCCACAATTCTGCCTTCATAGCTAGCTTTAGAGGATTTGATGAGGGATAGATTCCAGGATGCTGAGGAACATGGAGTGAGAGTCTAGGGACATGGTTGGGGACCTATAGCAGGTTATGACCTGGATCACCATCTTACCCAAAGTTAGTTGTACCCGAAGTATATCAGATGCATTATGCTGGGCTACTAGTCTGGAGGTGTGCATATCCTTTATGAATATGGAGACACCACTGCCTTTGGAACTTCAGTCCATGTTTTGCATCTGAAAGGTGTGGAATGAGTTATAGCCTGGTAGTGCAGGGGTGCTTTCTGATGCTTTAAACCAGGTCTCCGTTACAGCACAAATGTCGATGTTCTCCATTTTGAGGAGTGCTTCGAGCGAGTGCAGCTTGAGATTTAGACTTCTAGTGTTGAGCAGCATGACCCTCAGATTGCATTTATTTATAGCTGTTACAGTGGTAATTTGGTCTTTGGAACACCACCTAAAAATGACACTATAGGGGTGGCAAGAGCCTTAACCAGTACCCGGAAACCCAGGGGTGACAGATGCAGGCCATCTCTGGCAAAGCACTGACGCCTGTCAATCATGCCATCCCAAGCAGACAGATACTGGATCCCCTTAGAATGACACCAGAAACTTAGCCAATTGTTGAAGTCAATCATTTTTTGTTTGTACTGCGGTATCATTCTAGGTGATGGTAGGATACTGCTCAGGGCTAGTGTCATACCTACCTGGGCGACATAATCCAAGTGCTCTACCATGCCTCTTTTCATGTAGTCCAGGGAGGTGTGTCTCAGGTCATTCACACCCACACGGACAATGACATGGTCATAGTTGTACCTGTTGTGGAGTGACCTGAGTGCATGTGTTATGTGTCAGATTTTGGCACCTGATAGACAGCTGACTGTTACCTTCTCCTTATTCAACCTAGTGAGTGGGGCATCTGTGTGCCTCACTATTGAGTCACCTATGATTATTGTATTGGGCAAGGTGTTTAGCCTTAGGGGCTTAGGTTGAGGGGCACACTGTGGAGATGAGCTATGTGTCCTGCAGTTTGTGCTGTGTTGTGGTGGTCGAGTGCATTTTTGTCTTGGAGGTCTCTGCTGCTTGGGTAAATTTCTATTGACAGCCTTTGCGAAGGTGGGTGTGTGGTTTGTGTTTTTATGTAAGAGCTGTGATAGTGGGTGTTCTGGAGGGTTATGTGTTCAATGTGGTGTGGTGCAGGTAATGACCTTCTCCTCTTGACTAGCTAGTCCAGTCTTGGCTGGAGAGTGCATAGCTTCCAATTTGGCATTATAAGTGCATCTCTCACAAGTCTGAGTGTTGGGAGGTAAGAGGAGAGGGTTGTCTGTGTACATGAGGCAGTTGCTACACTGCCTCAGAATGCCCAAGTGCACCAGGTTAATAGGAGAAAGACAGGGAACTGCCTTTTAATCATGCCAGGAGGCGTGGTCATAACTACTAAGTACTGGAGCTATTTCCGTGAAGAACCACTAGTGCTATAGGTGTGCTGTAATAATTGCTACAAAAACCTGTTTCCTTAATGATGTGTCAGCCTGCAACTGATCATGATGTGATGAGTGCTCTACCTAAGCAACCAAAATGTAAATAAATAATTAAATGATCCTCAAAGCTAATCTTATCCAAATTGGTTTTATGTGGTAAGAGCCCCTTTTTGGAAAGTCTTTAAACTGCATATAAAGATCCTACAAACACAGTTAATTCAGCAAGCACAAGCTAACTGAATCCAGGACAGCAAATACACAGATAGCTGCTGTAGTTGCATGCTCTTTTTTGCAAAGTCATGCAATCTCTTCTCACTACATTCAAAGGACACATCTTCCTCACAGATGTGAGGAAGCATCAGTTTGAAGCAACATTTTGTCACTTCTACACCCACCATATTTGCACAGAACAAAATGTCTCAGTTTTATTTAAAATCACACTTTAAACTGCTACTGACTATTGACAAACTACAGCGTGTCATATTAATAAATACATCTCAAAATGTCTCTTAATTATGATACATTCTGAATAAAAGTTATATGCAGGCAAAAACACCTAACAGGGTGTGTGTTACTGTGTAAATAACATATGCCCAGGGGTGTTATGGTGCATGATGTTGCAGGTGGATGCCATCTACACTCCTGGAAGGGCATTATTTACACAGTAACACACACCCTGAAGGGTATTATTGAACTTAGAAAATGGGCTGTATGTAAAACAGTTGTATTTTACTTATTTATTTTTTATTACTGTTTTTTTATATATTTTTATGTAAAGTAATTCCTCTGCCTAATGTTTCAAACTTGCTGTAGTATATGTAAATGGTATTGGTCCAAAATATAACAGTTTCAAAAAATATGCAGATATTTACTGCATGTTTTTGGTCCCTTACTCTTAAAATGTGTAGCTTGTTGCCAGTCATTGGGGCTGAAGTTACCACATCATGACATTTATTTGAATGTCAGACTTTATTTCCTAAATAAATGCATGTTAAAACAAATCCCATTATTCAAGCAACTTTGTAATTTTATAAGAGCAATATTTAAAATTTGTTTCGATTTTTGAACCTTTCTGCTCCCTTTATTTTAGGCTTTATTCAGATTTCTTGAGCTAAGAAGTGGAGAGGTATGCAAACCACAACTGCTGCTGCACTTCTTGATTGATCTTACACCACCCCCCTCCCACAACAGAAACACAATTATGGTTCAGAAAATGCATGTTGACACAAATCCTGTTATTTAAGCAACTTTGCAATTTTATAACAGTAATATCAGTTCTCATGTTTGAACCTTTGCGTCCCCTTTATTTTAAGGTCTATCCAGATATCTTGAGCTAAGAGATCAAGAGGTATGCAAACTTTTTAACTGCTTCTGCTGCTCAATCACTTTCACACTTCACATAAATACATGCATGCACACACACGCATACCTTTGCTCTCATTCACGCAAGCATGTATACACACACACAGACAGAAACATAAACACACATACATAAACAAATACACATGCACACACTTTTATTCTTTTTTTATGTTTCTTTTACAATTGCTAAACAACAAAATCGCTACTTAGCGGGTGCAAAAAAATTGCTCGATCCGTCTTGCTCTCATTCTCATGCAAGCATACATACACACACACACACACACACACACACACACACACACACACACACACACACACACACACACATACACACATTTTTCTATTTTTTTTTTTTTTTTTTTTAATTTTCTTTTTTATTTTATACTCGCTAAACAGCAAGCACTCTGCTTAGCAAGTGTAAAATAATGGCGGCAGTTAACTTTCTTTCAGTCCAAGCTCCACAGCAGACTTGTTTTTCAGCAGGCATTAAATGTACATAAACACACTGCCGGAGAACGTTCATTCTCCAGTCAGGGTGCTGATGTAGAGGTCACCCAGTCTCCAATGCATATCACATCCTGCATTTTCATTGCCAATATCTGTAAAACAAATACAGCTGAAACAAACAGGATGGCAAAAATGTCATATCATATAAAGATTAATGTCCTAAATTGAAATTTATCACCTAGAATGCACATAATATCATTTTAAGGCATCTATTTTATACACATTTTTTCACACAATGAAATCCTGAGTAATACGTAAAATTTTCTATAAGGAAAAATATATATATCACTATGTGTTGAACTTGTTTACATCTGAACAAGCTAACACATTAGGGTATGGATGAAAACATACTATATTAATAAAACAATAGCAGAGGATGGAGCAGTTTAAATACCCATTCAAATCATAGAGTAAACAACAAAAAATTATCCCAAAATGCTTATAATGTTCTGCAGTCATGTTGCAGTCATTTTACTTTTGTAGGATTATAGGATCATAGAAGTTTACTAGGCTATCAATCTGGAGATCACATTTCATTCCAATGTAATACCACAGATACTCTAGTCAATACCCAGGATTGCATTTACTAATGACTGCCCATGTCCAGGAGGGTTGTGGGTGCTATCCCCAGTAAGAATTTACAGTGCCCCATCCACTCATCCAGGTTCCTTTTTAAGAGTGTCATAGAGGTGCTCTGTTTCACAAGAATGGGTAGCCTTTTCCAAAGATACATCAGTGACTGGGAGACAAATATGTCCCTCTAGCATGTCCTCTTCAAGTCACAAGCCATATTTAGGTCCCTGGAATGCGTAGCTCTAGTCCCGTTTGATTTACGGATGTGCAGCAAATTCATTAAGTTTGGGTCTGAGACTGCTCTGTAAGCCAGACATAAGTCTCCCCTAAGAAGTCTATAAGATACAGAGTATAGTGACATGGACTTTAGTTGGTCTTTGTAAGGCACGTACTGGAGTCCCTTGATCTTATTTGTTAGAAACCTCTGAGGTCTGTCCAATTGCTGCAGTTGCTTTGTACAGTACATGCCAAAAGAAACATTATACTCAATTATGGGTCTGATTAGTGACAAGTATAGAGGGGTTATAACCTCCTTTGCTCTAGAGGTGATGCCTTTACTAATCAAGTGTGCTGCATAGAAAGCCTTCCTTACTACAGTAGACACATGGTGGTCAAAGTTAAGGTCACAGTCAACTTCTGTTCCCTGCTACTACTTCGCAGGTACTTAGGGTATTGCTGTTGATTAGATGGTATGCAGGGACATTGTTTTTACCAAAGGGAATAATGATGCATTTCTGTGCATTCAATTTGAGACTGTGTCAAAGACATCAGTCATTGGTCTGCGTAAGACCCTCCTGAAGTATACTGACATAATTTGGAGATTCAATAATTGCACCTAATTTGCAGTCAGCCACAAACTTGATCAGCCAGGACCCCTTAGTTTTGACCTGAACTTCTAAGAAGTATATACCAAACAGTAGAGGGCCCAGCACTGACCCTTGTGCCACCCCACTGGTGACAGGTCTGCTGGTTGATGTGGAGTCACCCACTTTGATAGTGTGTCTGGTTTGTGAGCCATTTGGCAACCCATCTTACAACAAAAGGGTTTACATTCTGTTTGCCATATTTATTGGTAATGCCTGAGTATGAGATTGTGTCAAAAAACATTGCTAAGTCGAGGTATGCTGTGTGCACAGATTTGACCTTGTCCATGGCCCTAGTCATGTTTTTGAAGAAATCCACCATGTTTAACAGGCAGGATCTGCCCTTGACTAAGCTGAATTGGGTTAGATCCAAGGTTTGGAGGTTGTCTATGTCTTTATTTATGAGGTCCATGATGATACTTTCCAAGGCCTTACAGATGAGGCTGGTCAGACTTATGGGCCTATAATTTCCTTGGTCTGTTACTAGGCCACCTTTGTGGAGGGGAATAACTGTTGCTGTTCTCCATTCCTCAGGAACAAAGCCTGTGGTTAGATTATGATTGGATAGCGTACTTAATGGTGATGCTAGTTCATGTTTTAGCTTGTTTAGAAGACAGCCTGGGATGCCATCTGGTCCCATAAAGGCTGTATTGTTTGCCTGGACAAGGCTTTAATGACCTTCCCTTTAGATATGTAGGGTGGAGGGGCTGGAGGCAAAGTTTGTGATAAGTTTGGAGGGGATAAGGGAGTGAAATTATCGCCAAATCTATTTGCTAGCAGGTTTGCTATCTCTGTGGGTTCAATGTGTGTGATACCTTTAGTCACAAGTTCAGCACATGCTTGGGTCATGCCTTTTAGGCTACATACATAGCTGTAAAAGGTCTTACGGGACTGTGCTTGCAAAGTTTTTCTCAAAGATGCCCTTAGAGGATCTGACATGTTGTCTTATTCGCCTGTTGAGGCTGACAAGGGTGCTTTTCCATTGTTGGGGCCTCGCCTTTTATTTTCTTGGACAGCAACTTTTTGTGTTTGTTGTAAAATTTGTTGATGCTGGATGTTCACCAGGGCAGCTTGGTTTTACTTGGGCTCTGGCTTTGAATCACTGGAACAGCCGAGTCTATACACTTATGCAAGTGATTGTACAGGGCTTTAGTGTAAGCTTCAGTGTAGTTACAACTTCCACCTGGGGGTGGGGCTTGGAATGCATTTATTCCTACCCCAGGAGGTATTCAATGGAGATAGAATAATTTTCTGTGTAGAAAACTGAGGTACATTCCTAATCTGCAACATATTTTACATATGTCTGTCACTGTGTTTTAAAAAAATAAATGAGTAATTACTGTCAGTTAAGTAACATTTCTGTGTAAACTAAACTGAGAGGAGCTGTTATATAAGCAGCCAACTCTCATGACACTACCAATACACTAAATCTCTGAAAGTATGAAAAGCTTAATGGTTTGTATGAAATATGCTGCGCCATTCAGCTTGTTCAAATGCATCATATACTGCAGCATGGCAACACAGACTGTCACAAGTGAGGGTCATTTTTATTGTTGAAAATCATAAAGCTTCAAATTACTGAAAATGTTTTTAATGAAAAACATCATTATCCCAACACCGAGGGAATCATCCCATTTAGCTAATATGACAACCTCCAGGTCCTGGCATAATCCAAGGAAAAACATGACTTGGTCTACAAAATTATATGAACTTTCCACGAAATTCCCTAATATTACATTTTTTCAAGTATCTTTTAGTTTGTGAAGATATAATTGCATTAACATTAAAAACATAGGGCAACATATACATGAAACAGAATTAATCAAAAACCACTCTAACAGATAAACATAGCCAAAAATACATTATTTATCCTCTAATCTTACCTGTTACACAACAGTAATAGAACATTGTTACAAATGTTGTTGTGGCACTGTTAGTATTCTATGATGTAAGAGAGGGGTTTGCAAAGTATGTTTAAAGTCATACAAGGAGAACACCAACTAAGTATTTAACAGTAACTGAATGTCAGCATTTAGAATGCTATCGGTGTACAGTATATGTTGTGGTAAGTGCATAACCGAATGCAATACATCTGCTGGAATACAAGGTTATTGTACTATGTGTTAGAGCAATGTAACTTAATCTGCTGTATGCAGTTCTCCTACCCAGGCCAGCTTACAGCATTATATGAACAGAAAATAAATGCAGAAGCAGAAAGTACTGTCCATATAGCAGTTTGAAAGGAAGTGGCATACTTTGTCAAATGAAGTGAATCACAAATTACTATGTTGATTACACATTAAAGCATTTATTCATTGCCTTTCTGTATTGTTGCAGAGATGTGTTAGAAATGACATTCACAGAAACAGCAGCATCCTGATTGTGTGATTCATATATTTACAGGTTCTGTAGCTGATGAATGTGAAGGCTATAATTCTGCACACTGCTTATCTAGAATATGCACATTTTTATTACATGCTAGACAAGAAAGTGTGGCATTTGTGAGAGAAACAGCATGATACTTTATTCAGCGTGAATTAATAAGAATGACATTTTTAGTAACTGTTGCTGTGAGCTTCTAGGGTCAGAAAAGATGTAGTAGTTATAAAATATTAAATATGGGCCAAAATGTTCAGAGATTTACTAGAAGGTCTGCCACTGAATTATGACGTGAATAGAAAGCAGCTGGCCAATTACAGTGTCTTTTATAAAGAAGGGTAACTTAATATTTGATTTGTCTGTTTTATTGAAGGATATTCATAGATTCAAGAACCAAGTATTGAAAGAGTAACCGTCAGAATATTCACATGTAAAATTAATGCCTAATGATCCTTCCTTTTATAAAATGTTATTACAAGCAGTACTACCATGTATTTGCTGACAAAGTAACTACTACATATTTTAATTTCATTAGGGAAAATGCACTATGGAGTTTATTCTTTGTGCTTTGCACTGATACTTTTTATATTTGTTAGCCTACAGGAACATTTTTCCCTTGGCCTCTACAAAAATGGGTCATAACTCATGTGGTCAACCCAGTCATCAAACCATAAAAATAAATGATGATAATGATGATGATGATGATGATTATGCAAACAAATGTAGTCAAAAATAAAACAGCAACAAAAAGAAAACGGTTGGAGGTTGGTATAATGGTTAACGTATTTACCTCACAGACATAAAGTACAGGGTTTGATTCTCACATTTGAAGGGAAATTAGCTATACTTAAAATGAAAAGGAAGGGCAGCTAGCCTAGTAATTACCTATGAAAAGACTCAACCATTTCTCTTCATTTTTATAATAGTATTTTTTTTTACTGGATTTACTGGCAATAGCTCTAGATGACTGTCACTGTTGATGTGACACCCCAAACCTCGTGTGCAAAAATGGGTAAAGGGGGTTGTAGATGGATGTTCTTGACAAGTATTTGCATTATTTCAGTTTCTCACAGTACGAAACATAGTAAATGACGTCAGAGAAAAGACTAGTCAGATGCAACTCTGTGCTCTTGGTAGCTTGGGGAACAGGTCTTCTCTAAGTGTCCAGACAAATAATAGCCTCATAAAGACAAAATGATTATCTAAACCTTGACTGGATTAGAAGTACAAAAACCTGCCACTAGAGTCAAGTATTGGATAATATAGAAAAACACTGGCAAATCAGAAGAAAATAAAAGTCTCTCTATTTTCCATTAATACAAAAGCTAAAATGATTCCAGTACCTCAGCAAAATATGTCTCTTCATGTCTAACAGAAATATTTTTCAGTACCTACAAAAAGGAGAGTCAGACAGAGATAGTGCATGTTGCGAGGCATCTGGTAACTGGGCATGCACTAAAATGGTCATCTTAAGCCGCCTCATGGGCTTGATGCCTGCAAGGTGAAAGGTAGGGGGTTTGTTCAATGCCAACTGGATAAAAGTTTGACTGGGACAGTATCAGGCATCCTAGAAACTAGCAAGGGATATGGATGTTATGTTAATGGAGCATCACCTCACTGGAAGAGAAGCTGGTATAAGAAGAGAGAAACTATGTGAGAGGCAGAGTCAGACTCATTTGCATGCACAGCATGGGTTATATAACAAGACTACTCTGTCAGATTGTTTCTCTTCTTAGTCTGGAGTTTTACTTCCTTAGGGGACCCAGGCAGGCAAACGGGTACTCAAATCCCCTGTTGAAGAACCTGCAGATGGATGTTTTCTTTTCTTCTTCTTCTTCTTCTCCTTCTCCTCAAGTGGATGAGATATTTATCTCAGTTTTAAGTCCCACAGAGGAAACCTATTGCATTTATCTGTGTTTATAAAGCAAACAGCTGTCCAAAGCAACCTGCCTTCCTGAAAACATTAGGTGAAATGTTTGAAAAAGTGCTGCCTTCAGAATCTGCAGTCATACTTAGAGATTTCTGCACCTGTATGAAAGTGCAAAGAATCCTGGAGGATGTTACTTAGAAAAATAGCCTCTTGGATTTAAGGTACAATTCTGAGTTTTCATTGGACATCTGTATGAATCATAGATAGTCTATAATGGACACACATTTAAGATACAGATATTTCTAAGTGTAAGTGGTACCAGGCCACCTTGGGCTGAAGGTCAATGATCAGTCTGTGGCTACATTAACCAGCCTGATACCATTTGTTCTGGACACTCAGCTGAAGACAGGGACAAAGCTCTCAACTAATAACCATTTTGGAACTTGGATTCATCACACAGGGCATCAGTTGGGCAGTTATGTGAGACTCTAGCAATTAGGGAAGCTGTGTTAAAAATATTTGCTTGAGGCATCTGTGCAAAATTAATTTAACTCTAAGAAGAATTTGACTCACATCTCTCAGATGTCCAGATTTTCACAGAATGTCCAGATTTTTGCTTCATATATCGGTTAGTGTTGCCACCTCACAACAAGAGGTTCTCTGGTTCGATTCTCGGCTGGGGTGCCTTCTGTGCGGAGTCTGCATGTTCTCCCTGTGGTCACATGGGTTTCCTCTGGGTGCTCTGGTTTCCTCCCACATCCCAAAGACATGCTGTAGGTGGATTGGACATTCTAAATTGGCCCTAGTCATGAGTGCGTGCATGTGTGTGCCTTCTGTGGAAGGCTGGGTGCTGGGCTGGCAACTCAACATGGTAAAAAAACTCCACTGTCAATCATGAGCAGACAGGTGATCCGCTGTGGCAACCACTAACTGGGAAAAGCTGAAAGAAGAAGAAGATGTTTGGTCTGTTCTTCTTAAAATTTGTGGTTATCTGGAAAATCAGTGAGAACTGAAGTCTCTAAATAATGACAGTCATTTGAGTTTCAGACTTTATACCCTTCAGAAAAAGCATGTTAACACAAAACCTTTTATTTTAGGAATTTTCTAAGTTTATAAGAGCAATATTAAACATTTGGCCCTATTTTTGTCCCTTTGTCCCTCTATTATTTTTGAGTTTGACCAGATTTCTTGTTCTAAGAGGTTGAAATGCTTTGACTATGTTCCAGCTAAGGTTTGGAGCAGTTTGCTCAAACGGTCCAGGTTCAGGACCTCAGTCACTGAGGCAGCAGGAGCAAAGAGCTGTGTCCTATGTCTGGTCAGCGTATATGAAGATGGTGGCCTTCTACATAATTCTCATGCAGGGCTCTCCTGATTCAACTTATTTATGTGCCAGAACACCAAGGAAGCTGCACCATGTCCATTGGTTGAAGCAAATGAAAAACACACCCAAATTGCACAAAGGTGGTACAACAAAACTCAACAAAAACTAAACCACAGTGGCCACAAAAAATGAAAAACCTGTAGTATACTATAATAATAAACTGCAACTCAAAACAATTAAATTGAGTATAATTAGCACAATCAGCAGCATTTCTCTGGTATAAATTTAAAATCATTTAGTTTATTCTGCAATGTGTTCTGGGTGTCCTATTTTTTATATATGTATGACTACCCGTTGTTTAGAAAAGGGTATTAAAGAACACTTATACAGTATCAAGACTAAAGATTACAATAATTCTTTATTTAAGCATTCTAGAATGTGTGTTAAACACAAAAAAATGTGTTTTCTGTTATTGAACAACTACCACTGGATTTAAGGGGAAGGAATTACAAAAATAAACTTGAAACTGTTGAAGCAAAGTGGCAGATTAGATTATGAGCACAACAAGCTCCAGGAATAAATACATTTTTTAATGTAAATGCTTTTTAAAAGAAAGCAGATTGAAAGTGTAATTTTGTTGTTTTTTAAATGGTTTTACATTTATCTTCTTTTGGCCACTGTGGTTTAGTTTTTTGTTTTGTTTGGTTGAAGCAAATGCTTGGATATAGGTTGACTTTAGAAATACTATGGAGAAAGACTATAATGTGGCTCCAAAGATGTTCTGGCAAACTATTTGATACCTCAAGAGGGAAAGATAAGCCACCACTCAGGGTGTATTGAACAAGGGTGGTGAAATGCTGACCAATACTTGGGAGATTGTTAGGGATGCATTGTATTTCTGTTGGTTTATGGTCCATCGCTATAGCTTGAAGATACTGTTGTGATAAAATGCTTCCATTCTAGTAAGGCTGCAAGTGTGGATATTGACTCTTTGTATATGTTGAAGGTGCTAAATGAAGTTGGGTGACATGACTAAGGCAGCTCTCCATAACTGCATGGAAGGTAGGAAAAATACCTCTGAAATTGGAAAACTGGGACTGTGTCTTCCAAAAAGGGATTAAGGAGTGTTTCAACTATAAAAGGATCAGACTCTTCAGTTGCCCTGGAAAACTACAAAGGCGGTTGAGAGAAGACTCACTGATAGCCCAAACTAAGAATCACAAGTAACTATCTAGATTCCATCCAAGCTATGGAACATTGGTCCATCTTATTGTGCAGATGTGTGAGATATTCATGGTGTTTGCTATTCCAGCCTAATTTGTTTTGTGGACTTGGAAAAGTGTCCTTCTGCATGGCCTAATGTTGCTGTGCAAGTGTATGAGGTACCAAGACTATTACAATCTAGCCACAGTTTGCAGAATCTGATGGTTCTGGTTCCATTCCTGGAATTAAGTTGAAGTCAATTGTCATTGATTAAGTGACACCCTGACACCATGTGCAAAAATGGGAAAATGGGCTGTGGATGAATGGATGGAGGAATGGATTTAAATTAGATGTCAGGTACTGTTAAGAGTATTCCATGCCACCACTCCTGTTCCTAAATTTCACTTGCATGATATCCAAATGCTATGGAGATTTGAAGGGTTTTGGTTTAGAGATACAGAGGTGGCATGCCTTCTCTTTACAGCTGATGGTATCCTTCTGACATCATCTGACTGTGACTTATGATGTGCTTTAAAGTGGCTAAGCTGAGAATTAGCATTTCCAAATCTGTAGACAAGTTTTTTTTTCTTCTTCAAAAAAGTGACTTGCTCTTTCAGTATGTATGTAGGGGAGGGGCAGTTGGTATTTGCATGGAAGTTTAACTCTCTCAGGATCCTGTGCATGTGTGATGACAAGGAACGGTATGAGACTGATAAGCCATTTGGATTAATGTTGTGGTGAAGTGGATTGTGTGTTCAAGGCAACATCATCAGTGTGTGTGTGTGTGTGTGTGTGTGTGTGTGTGTGTGTGTGTGTGTGTGTGTGTGTGTGTGTTCAGCTATAGTAAGCAGCCTTGCTTCTAAGGATAATAGTTTAGTTTTTTTCTGATGCTGTGATTGGCAATAACATATCTGTTTTGTATATTCTTTTTCTATGGCAATATTTTAATATTCACTACTTTTTT